>NC_069075.1:87550647-87762053 GCF_025698485.1 Gossypium arboreum | reverse complement strand
GCATGCAATGATGGATTGTCTACTCATGAGTAAGATTTTGAGTTTCTCTTTGTTTTATCATGATTGAAGTTGAAAAGGAGCATGATTGTCATATTCGCCATGATGCATTCTTGAGCATGATTCATGCTTCTTGCATGTTAGTTAAAATTTGTGTTTTGGATGGCTATGGACACCTTGAAAATTCGCCATGCTCATATATGCATATATATGATTGCACATTATGTTTTGGTTATGAACTAAGTGATGAATATATTGGTTTAAAGAAGAAGATGTGGAAGAATGCTTGTGAAATTGCAAGCATAATTCGCCTAGCACACATGTAGGTGCTTGATGCTATATTATAAGTTTTAATACAATGTGCAAAGCATTAATTAGTAAATTGCATGCTGTTTTTGTGAGGTATTAAGTGCAAAATTGACCTCAACATGTACATGAATATTCGCCTTGGGTAGCCTATTGAAGGCCTTAGCATTTCCTTGATGCTCAAATAAATTGTATTGAATTGCTTGATGTAGTATAAAATGTGCATGACCATTGTGTATTCAAGCTAAAGAGTGGCCATATGACCATTTAAAATCCTTGTCATATTCGGCCATAAGCAAGCACAATGAGGTTTTAATAAATTGAATTTGTTTGAATAAGCTCAAGAACTAAGAGGGCCACAATTGGACAAGGGGAAGGAAAAGGTGATCGAATAGCCGAAAAAAAAGCCGTTCGACAACATCCGAGGTAAGTCCTCAAGAAGTGACCTTACTTGAATTATGTGAGATGAAATATGGATGTGTATGATTATTGATTATGTGTATGAGCATTTGAATTCCACCCGGCTAAGTCCCAAGGCAAATATGCTAATGATTATAATTATGTTTGAGCCTTAGTAACGAAAATGAAATATGTATGTCCAATGATTATTGATGTATGTGTGCATGAGAAATTGAATGATATCGGGCTAAGCCCAAGACAATTATGCTGAAATTATATCCGGTTAAGACCAAGGCAAATGTGTAGTGGCTATATCCCGCTAAGACCAAGGCATTCGTGCGAGATATTCTATCCGGCTAAGACCCGAAGGCATTTGTGCACGTGATTATATCCGGTTATATTCCGAAGAATCTTGGGCTGGAGGTGAGTGTTGGTTGCTGTAATGAATTCAATTAGTACACTCGGAAAGCCCAAAGGATAAGGTACGTTATATGTGCATTGGAAAGTCGACATGTTTGAGCAACATTCGCTCAATCGACTAATGAATTTCAGTTATTGAATTGATTGATGCTTTGTGAACTTATATAATGATGAAGTATGAAGTAAGAATGTGTATTAATGAAATGATGCATTTGGCTATGTGAATGTATTGCTGTAATTAGAGTTGATTATATTCCTTGAGACTTACTAAGCATAAAAATGCTTACCCCGTTGCTTTGGCTCTCAGTTTTCTAGATTTCGCTCGAAGCAATCGGATTTGGGATCGTTGAAGTCGAAGTCATCCACACTATCAAGCCTCCATTTTGGTATAAATTTTTGGTTGAACTTGAGATGGCATGTATAGGACTACCCCTTGTTTGTTAAATATGTTGTAATGTAAGTATGTACGGCCATGCATAAATGGCTCGAAAAGGAAGCATGAACTTAGACTAATTGTGGGTCGTATGTATATATTTTGTGTCATGATGTGGCTATGGCTTGAAATGGGAATGTTGGTCATATGATCAGCCATTGGCATGGTTAAAATGATCATATATGAACCTATGTATGGTAAGACTAGTTGAATCATGGAGACTACCAAATAGGTAAGTCCTATCTTAAAAACAGATGCTGCCAGCTGCAGTGGCATGAATGTGAAAAATCACCAAAATTCATAGGAATGGAATTAAATAGTGAATAAGCTATGTAAATGAACCTTGATGAGTCTATTTTCATATGGAAGAAACGAAATGGTCATAGGAGTTACAGGTTAAGAGATATTAAAGCTATTGTGAGACAGGGCCAGAATGGTTTCTGGGTTCCCTGTCGAAATTTTAAAAATTCACTATAAATTATCCAAATAGAATTAGGAGATATACCTTATATGTACAGATTCCATTTTGAGTCTAGTTTCATTAGAAACAAACAACACCAGCATTAAAGCCCTGTACAGAGATATATTCAAGTTATACCGCGCGAAGGTCAGAGCAGTCGATCCCTGTAACATGGGTAACTTTAACTAATAAACTGTACCAATTGGCCCAACTAAAAATTCTAGAAATAAATACATGGATGGATATATGAGTCTAAATTCAGGGAAAATTTACGAAACCAGTTTCCGAGTTTTGAAACTCGAGATATGATTTTTAAGGCGACAGTGACGCAGTTTTCCAGCCTGACTGGAAATGTCAAATTGGTGGGCAAAACATGTGAACTTGGCTTGTTAACCCCTCGGGTCCGACTAATCGCGATGGTCTCGGGTTTGGGGTGTTACACTCGGTGTTCTCGAAAATAGATTTGAGATCGGGCTATTATCAATTGCGAATCCGAGATTCGGACGTGCCCAAGACCCGCTTTTTAAGCGAGATATGGTCACTATGAGTTCCTAGTGATGCCGCTTGGGCTCACTAATGCCCTCACGGTATTTATGGATTTAATGAATCGGATCTTTAGACCATATTTGGATCGATTCAGTAGTCGTGTTCATTGATGACATCTTGGTCTATTCAAGAAATGAGACCGAACATGCTGAACACCGCGGTTAGTGCTGCAAATTTTACGGATAAGCAATTATATGCTAAGTTCACAAGTGTGAGTTCGGTTAAGAGAGGTTAGCTTCTTGGGTCATGTGGTATCTCGATCGGTATTCGAGTCGACCGAATAAAATTTCAGCCATACTTAATTGGAAGCCTCCAGAAATATTATTGAGGTTCGGAGCTTTTGGGGCTTAGGTTATTACCGATGATTTGTAAAAGGATTCTCAACGATAGCTACGCGATGATGAAGCTACTCCAAAAGGATGTTAAGTTCGAATGGACGGAGAAATGTCAAAAAGTTTCGATCAACTGAAAACTTATTTGACGGGAGCCCCAATTCTAGTGCAACCCGAGTCCGCAAAGAGTTTGTCATCTATAGCGATGCCCTCCTACTTGGGTTAGGTTGTGTATTGATGCAAGAGGGTCGAGTTGTGGCCTATCGTCGAGGCAATTAAAGCCACATGAGAAAAATTATCCGACTCATGATCTCGAATTGGCCGCCATCGTGTTCGCTTTAAAGATATGGCGACATTACTTATTTGGTGAAAGGTGCCATGTGTACTCGGATCACAAGAGTCTCAAATATCTCGATGACCCAAAGAGACTTAAATCGCAACAAAGACGTTGGCTCGAGCTGTTAAAGGATTATGAGCTGATCATTGACTATCACCCGAAAGGCGAATGTGGTTGCAGATGCCTTGAGTCGTAAATCATTATTCGCTTCTACGAGCGATGAACGCACTTGTCCGTCCAATCCGATAGTGTGTTAGTAGCTGAATTGAAAGCCAAACCATCGTTGATACATCAAATTCGAGAAGCTCGAGAAAGTCGACGACGAGTTGGCGCAAAACGGCCGAGTGTGTGCCGAAGAAGGACTCGAATTTCAAATCGATGATGACGATTGTTTGAGGTTCAAAAGTCGCTCAGTGTGTTCCAAAGAATTCGGAACTCATTTCGATAATTCAATGAAGCCCATTGTAGCCGAATGGCAATCCACCCGGGAGTAATGAAGATGTACAATGATTTGAAACGTCGGTTTTGGTGGCATGGTATGAAGCGAGACATCTCCGACTTTGTTTCGAGATGTTTAATATGTCAACAAGTGAAAGCGGAACATCGTGCCTTCAGATTACTTCAGCCAATCACGATACCCGAGTGGAAATGGGATCGAGTCACAATGGACTTTGTATCTGGACTGCCATTGTCAGCAAGTAAGAGGGATGCGGTTTGGGTCGTGGTAGATAGATTGACTAAGTCGGCCCACTTTATCCCCGTACGTACGGATTTTTCAATGGACAAACCGCCAATTGTACGCTTCTCAAATTGTGAGATTACACGGGGTGCCTATTTCCATCGTGTCGGATAGAGATCCGAGATTTACCTCGCGATTTTGGAAAAAGTTGCAAGAAGCTTTGGGTACCAAGTTGCATTTCAGCACCGCCTTTCACCCCCAAACCGATGGTCAATCCGAGCGGATAATTCAGATACTTGAGAATATGTTAAGATGTTGCGTCCTCGAGTTTGGTGGTTCATGGGAACGGTATTTGTCGTTGATTGAATTCGCTTATAACAACAGCTTTCAATCAAGTATTAAGATGGCACCCTACGAGGCTTTGTACGGTCGTAAATGTCGTACACCATTGTTTTGACCGAGCTTGGTGAAAGCAAGATTTTCGGTGGATTTGATTAGAGATGCTGAGCGTAAAGTGAAAGTAATCCGTGAAAGTCCGAAGATAGCCTCCGATCGCCGTAAATCGCACGCGATCTGAAGCGTAAGGATATCGAGTATCGTGGGTGATAAAGTGTTTTCAAGGTATCGCTTGGAAAAAGATACTCGATTCTACCGTAAGGGCAAGTTGAGCCCGAGGTTCATTGGGCCATATGAGATATCCGAGCGAGTCGGTCCAATGGCATATCGTTTGATTTTGCCCCCGAACTCAAAAAGGTTCACGATGTCTTCCACGCTTCGATGCTTCGACGTTATAGATCCGATCCATCGCACGTGATTAGTCCATCGAAATTGAAATTCAAGCTAATATGAGTTATGAGGAAGAACCGATTCGTATCCTATCACGAGAAGTGAAAGAGTTATGAAACAAGCGGGTTCCGCTAGTGAAAGTGTTATGGCTCAAGCACGGATAGAAGAAGCTACTTGGGTGACCGAAAACTCTATGAGAGAGCGATATCCGAACCTATTTACGGTAAGATTTTCGGGACGAAAATTCCTTAAGAGGGGGGAGTTGTGACAGCCCAAAATAGACCCTAGCCGAATGTGGTTTCGGGACCACAAAACCGAGGCATAACAATAATTTAAAATTTATTTTGATGCCTATAATATGTGAGTATTCATGTATGACATTTTTGATGATTGATTTAGTGTTATAAAGGTGAATTTCACTAGAAAGGACTTGTGAGAAAATTTAGAATTTGAGATAGGCAAATGTGGAAGTGGCCTATTGATGCACACTAGGAAATGTTGTCCTTGCATGTCAAATTCCCCAAATTTGACTATAGTGGCCGCCATGGTGATGAATATGGGCAAAAGAAAACATGTCTTAAACATGTTTTGCTAGTGGTGCATGTTAGAAGTAATAAAATAAGAGTATGAAAAAAAAAGAGAAAAAAATGTTCATTCTTCTCCATAGGCTTGGCCGAATGTACTAAGGAAAGAAAAGAAAATTTGTTCATCCTTTCTCATCTTCTTGGCGAAATTACTAAGGGAAAAGGGGAGGATTTTTGCTTCATGCTTGGGTTGGAAGAGACCTAGAAGGAGATTTGGCTAAGTTTACATCAAGATTAAGGTATGTATGAGGTTGTGTTGGGAGTTTCATGCATGGTTTGGTTGCTAATTTGATGTGCATGTTAGCCATGGCTCAAATCTTTGTTATGCCATGGAAATGGCATTTGGCCAAAGTTGTTATGGTGATAAAGCCATTGCATGCTAAGTGTGAAACTTGATGATGATGCATGCAATGATGGATTGTCTACTCATGAGTAAGATTTTGAGTTTTCTTTGTTTTATCATGATTGAAGTTGAAAAGGAGCATGATTGTCATATTCGCCATGATGCATTCTTGAGCATGATTCATGCTTCTTGCATGTTAGTTAAAATTTGTGTTTTGGATGGCTATGGACACCTTGAAAATTCGCCATGCTCATATATGCATATATATGATTGCACATTATGTTTTGGTTATGAACTAAGTGATGAATATATTGGTTTAAAGAAGAAGATGTGGAAGAATGCTTGTGAAATTGCAAGCACAATTCGCCTAGCACACATGTAGGTGCTTGATGCTATATTATAAGTTTTGGGCCACAATGTGCAAAGCATTAATTAGTAAATTGCATGCTGTTTTTGTGAGGTATTATGCAAAATTGACCTCAACATGTACATGAATATTCGGCCTTGGGTAGCCTATTGAAGGCCTTAGCATTTCCTTGATGCTCAAATAAATTGTATTGAATTGCTTGATGTAGTATAAAATGTGCATGACCATTGTGTATTCAAGCTAAAGAGTGGCCATATGACCATTTAAAATCCTTGTCATATTCGGCCATAAGCAAGCACAATGAGGTTTTAATAAATTGAATTTGTTTGAATAAGCTCAAGAGCTAAGAGGGCCACAATTGGACAAGGGGAAGGAAAAGGTGATCGAATAGCCGAAAAAAAGCCGTTCGACAACATCCGAGGTAAGTCCTCAAGAAGTGACCTTACTTGAATTATGTGAGATGAAATATGGATGTGTATGATTATTGATTATGTGTGTATGAGCATTTGAATTCCACCCGGGCTAAGTCCCGAAGGCAAATATGCTAATGATTATAATTATGTTTGAGCCTTAGTAACGAAAATGAAATATGTATGTCCAATGATTATTGATGTATGTGTGCATGAGAAATTGAATGATATCCGGGCTAAGCCCAAGACAATTATGTTGAAATTATATCCGGTTAAGACCAAGGCAAATGTGCTAGTGGCTATATCCTGCTAAGACCAAGGCATTCGTATGCGAGATATTCTATCCGGCTAAGACCAAGGCATTTGTGCACGTGATTATATCCGGTTATATTCAAGAATCTTGGGCTGGAGGTGAGTGTTGGTTGCTGTAATGAATTCAATTAGTACACTCGGAAAGCCCAAAGGATAAGGTGCGTTATATGTGCATTGAAAGTCGACATGTTTGAGCAACATTCGCTCAATCGACTAATGAATTTCAGTTATTGAATTGATTGATGCTTTGTGAACTTATATAATGATGAAGTATGAAGTAAGAATGTGTATTAATGAAATGATGCATTTGGCTATGTGAATGTATTGCTGTAATTAGAGTTGATTATATTCCTTGAGACTTACTAAGCATAAAAATGCTTACCCCGCTGTTTTGGCTCGGTTTTCTAGATTTCGCTCAAGCAATCGGATTTGGGATCGTTGAAGTCGAAGTCATCCACACTATCAAGCCTCCATTTTGGTATAAATTTTGGTTGAACTTGAGATGGCATGTATAGGACTACCCTTGTTTGTTAAATATGTTGTAATGTAAGTATGTACGGCCATGCTAAATGGCTCGAAAAGGGAAGCATGAACTTAGACTAATTGTGGGTCGTATGTATATATTTTGTGTCATGATGTGGCTATGGCTTGAAATGGGAATGTTGGTCATATGATCAGCCATTGGCATGGTTAAAATGATCATATATGAACCTATGTATGGTAAGACTAGTTGAATCATGGAGACTACCAAATAGGTAAGTCCTATCTTAAAACAGATGCTGCCAGCTGCAGTGGCATGAATGTGAAAAATCACCAAAATTCATAGGAATGGAATTAAATAGTGAATAAGCTATGTAAATGAACCTTGATGAGTCTATTTTCATATGGAAGAAACGAAATGGTCATAGGAGTTACAGGTTAAGAGATATTAAAGCTATTGTGAGACAGGGCCAGAATGGTTTCTGGGTTCCCTGTCGAAACTTTAAAAATTCACTATAAATTATCCAAAAGAATTAGGAGATATACCTTATATGTACAGATTCCATTTTGAGTCTAGTTTCATTAGAAACAAACGACACCAGCATTAAAGCCCTGTACAGAGATATATTCAAGTTATACCGCGCGAAGGTCAGAGCAGTCGATCCCTGTAACATGGGTAACTTTAACTAATAAACTGTACCAATTGGCCCGACCAAAATTCTAGAAATAAATCCATGGATGGATATATGAGTCTAAATTCAGGGAAAATTTACGAAACCAGTTTCCGAGTTTTGAAACTCGAGATATGATTTTTAAGGCGACAGTGACGCAGTTTTCCAGCCTGACTGGAAATGTCAAATTGGTGGGCAAAAACATGTGAACTTGGCTTGTTAACCCCTCGGGTCCGGCTAACCGCGATGGTCTCGGTTTGGGGTGTTACACTCGGTGTTCTCGAAAATAGATTTGAGATCGGGCTATTATCAATTGCGAATCCGAGATTCGGACGTGCCCAAGACTGCCTTCAGAACGAGATATGGTCACTATGAGTTCCTAGTGATGCCGCTTGGGCTCACTAATGCCCTAACGGTATTTATGGATTTAATGAATCGGATCTTTAGACCATATTTGGATCGATTCGTAGTCGTGTTCATTGATGACATCTTGGTCTATTCAAGAAATGAGACCGAACATGCTGAACACCGCGTTAGTGCTGCAAATTTTACGGGATAAGCAATTATATGCTAAGTTCAGCAAGTGTGAGTTCGTTAAGAGAGGTTAGCTTCTTGGGTCATGTGGTATCTGCATCGGGTATTCGAGTTAATTCAATAAAATTTCAGCCATACTTAATTGGAAGCCTCCGAGAAATATTACTGAGGTTCGGAGCTTTTTGGGGCTTGCCGGTTATTACCGATGATTTGTAAAAGGATTCTCAACGATAGCTACGCCGATGATGAAGCTACTCCAAAAGGATGTTAAGTTCGAATGGACGGAGAAATGTCAAAAAAGTTTCGATCAACTGAAAACTTATCTGACTGAAGCCCCAATTCTAGTGCAACCCGAGTCCGGCAAAGAGTTTGTCATCTATAGCGATGCCTCCCTACTTGGGTTAGGTTGTGTATTGATGCAAGAGGGTCGAGTTGTGGCCTATGCGTCGAGGCAATTAAAGCCACATGAGAAAAATTATCCGACTCATGATCTCGAATTGGCCGCCATCGTGTTCGCCTTAAAGATATGGCGACATTACTTATTTGGTGAAAGGTGCCATGTGTACTCGGATCACAAGAGTCTCAAATATCTGATGACCCAAAGAGACTTAAATCGCAACAAAGACGTTGGCTCGAAATGTTAAAGGATTATGAGCTGATCATTGACTATCACTGGAAAGGCGAATGTGGTTGCAGATGCCTTGAGTCGTAAATCATTATTCGCTTTACGAGCGATGAACGTGCACTTGTCTGTCCAATCCGATAGTGTGTTAGTAGCTGAATTGAAAGCCAAACCACTGTTGATACATCAAATTCGAGAAGCTCAGAAAGTCGACGACGAGTTGGCTGCAAAACGGGCTGAGTGTGTGCCGAAGAAGGACTCGGAATTTCAAATCGATGATGACGATTGTTTGAGGTTCAAAAGTCGTCTGTGTGTTCCAAAGAATTCGGAACTCATTTCGATAATTCTGAATGAAGCCCATTGTAGCCGAATGGCAATCCACCCGGGGAGTACGAAGATGTACAATGATTTGAAACGTCGGTTTTGGTGGCATGGTATGAAGCGAGACATCTCCGACTTTGTTTCGAGATGTTTAATATGTCAACAAGTGAAAGCGGAACATCGTGCCTTCAGATTACTTCACCAATCACGATACTCGAGTGGAAATGGGATCGAGTCACAATGGACTTTGTATCCGGACCGCCATTGTCGCAAGTAAGAGGGATGCGGTTTGGGTCGTGGTAGATAGATTGACTAAGTCGGCCCATTTTATCCCCGTGACGCACGGATTTTTCAATGGACAACCGGCGAATTGTACGCTTCTCAAATTGTGAGATTACACGGGTGCCTATTTCCATCGTGTCGGATAGAGATCCGAGATTTACCTCGCGATTTTGGAAAAAGTTGCAAGAAGCTTTGGGTACCAAGTTGCATTTCAGACCGCCTTTCACCCCCAAACCGATGGTCAATCCGAGCGGATAATTCGGATACTTGAGGATATGTTAAGATGTTGCGTCCTCGAGTTTGGTGGTTCATGGGAACGGTATTTGTCGTTGATTGAATTCGCTTATAACAACAAACTTTCAATCAAGTATTAAGATGGCACCTACGAGGCTTTGTACGGTCGTAAATGCCGTACACCATTGTTTTGGACCGAGCTTGGTGAAAGCAAGGTTTTCGGGTGGATTTGATTAGAGATGCTGAATGAAAGTGAAAGTAATCCGTGAAAGTCTCAAGATAGCCTCCGATCGCCGTAAATCGACGCGATCCAAGCGTAAGGATATCGAGTATCGTGGGTGATAAAGTGTTTCTCAAGGTATCGCTTGGAAAAAGATACTCGATTCTACCGTAAGGGCAAGTTGAGCCCGAGGTTCATTGGGCCATATGAGATATCCGGCGAAGTCGGTCCAAGTGGCATATCGCTTGATTTTGCCCCCGAACTCAAAAAGGTTCACGATGTCTTCCACGCTTCGATGCTTCGACGTTATAGATCCGATCCATCGCACGTGATTAGTCCATCGAAATTGAAATTCAAGCTAATATGAGTTATGAGGAAGAACCGATTCGTATCCTATCACGAGAAGTGAAAGAGTTATGAAACAAGCGGGTTCCGCTAGTGAAAGTGTTATGGCTCAAGCACGGGATAGAAGAAGCTACTTGGGAGACCGAAAACTCTATGAGAGAGCGATATCCGAACCTATTTACGGTAAGATTTTCGGGACGAAAATTCCTTAAGAGGGGGGAGTTGTGACAGCCCAAAATAGACCCTAGCCGAATGTGGTTTCGGGACCACAAAACCGAGGCATAACAATAATTTAAAATTTATTTTGATGCCTATAATATGTGAGTATTCATGTATGACATTTTTTGATGATTGATTTAGTGTTATAAAGGTGAATTTCACTAGAAAGGACTTGTGTGAGAAAATTTAGAATTTGAGATAGGCAAATGTGGAAGTGGCCTATTGATGCACACTAGGAAATGTTGTCCTTGCATGTCAAATTCCCCAAATTTGACTATAGTGGCCGGCCATGGTGATGAATATGGGCAAAAGAAAACATGTCTTAAACATGTTTTGCTAGTGGTGCATGTTAGAAGTAATAAAATAAGAGTATGAAAAAAAAAGAGAAAAAAAAATGTTCATTCTTCTCCATAGGCTTGGCCGAATGTACTAAGGAAAGAAAAGAAAAATTTGTTCATCCTTTCTCATCTTCTTGGCCGAAATTACTAAGGGAAAAGGGGGAGGATTTTTGCTTCATGCTTGGGTTGGAAGAGACCTAGAAGGAGATTTGGCTAAGTTTACATCAAGATTAAGGTATGTATGAGGTTGTGTTGGGAGTTTCATGCATGGTTTGGTTGCTAATTTGATGTGCATGTTAGCCATGGCTCAAATCTTTGTTATGCCATGGAAATGGCATTTGGCCAAAGTTGTTATGGTGATAAAGCCATTGCTTGCTAAGTGTGAAACTTGATGATGATGCATGCAATGATGGATTGTCTACTCATGAGTAAGATTTTGAGTTTTCTCTTTGTTTTATCATGATTGAAGTTGAAAAGGAGCATGATTGTCATATTCGCCATGATGCATTCTTGAGCATGATTCATGCTTCTTGCATGTTAGTTAAAATTTGTGTTTTGGATGGCTATGGACACCTTGAAAATTCGCCATGCTCATATATGCATATATATGATTGCACATTATGTTTTGTTATGAACTAAGTGATGAATATATTGGTTTAAAGAAGAAGATGTGGAAGAATGCTTGTGAAATTGCAAGCACAATTCGCCTAGCACACATGTAGGTGCTTGATGCTATATTATAAGTTTTAAATACAATGTGCAAAGCATTAATTAGTAAATTGCATGCTGTTTTGTGAGGTATTATGCAAAATTGACCTCAACATGTACATGAATATTCGCCTTGGGTAGCCTATTGAAGGCCTTAGCATTTCCTTGATGCTCAAATAAATTGTATTGAATTGCTTGATGTAGTATAAAATGTGCATGACCATTGTGTATTCAAGCTAAAGAGTGGCCATATGACCATTTAAAATCCTTGTCATATTCGGCCATAAGCAAGCACAATGAGGTTTTAATAAATTGAATTTGTTTGAATAAGCTCAAGAGCTAAGAGGGCCACAATTGGACAAGGGAAGGAAAAGGTGATCGAATAGAAAAAAAAGCCGCTCGACAACATCCGAGGTAAGTCCTCAAGAAGTGACCTTACTTGAATTATGTGAGATGAAATATGGATGTGTATGATTATTGATTATGTGTGTATGAGCATTTGAATTCCACCCGGCTAAGTCCCAAGGCAAATATGCTAATGATTATAATTATGTTTGAGCCTTAGTAACTAAAATGAAATATGTATGTCCAATGATTATTGATGTATGTGTGCATGAGAAATTGAATGATATCCGGCTAAGCCCAAGACAATTATGCTGGAAATTATATCCGGTTAAGACCAAGGCAAATGTGCTAGTGGCTATATCCGGCTAAGACCAAGGCATTCGTGCGAGATATTCTATCGGGCTAAGACCAAGGCATTTGTGCACGTGATTATATCCGGTTATATTCAAGAATCTTGGGCTGGAGGTGAGTGTTGGTTGCTGTAATGAATTCAATTAGTACACTCGGAAAGCCCAAAGGATAAGGTACGTTATATGTGCATTGGAAAGTCGACATGTTTGAGCAACATTCGCTCAATCGACTAATGAATTTCAGTTATTGAATTGATTGATGCTTTGTGAACTTATATAATGATGAAGTATGAAGTAAGAATGTGTATTAATGAAATGATGCATTTGGCTATGTGAATGTATTGCTGTAATTAGAGTTGATTATATTCCTTGAGACTTACTAAGCATAAAATGCTTACCCGCTGCTTTGGCTCTCGTTTTCTAGATTTCGCTCAAGCAATCGGATTTGGGATCGTTGAAGTCGAAGTCATCCACACTATCAAGCCTCCATTTTGGTATAAATTTTGGTTGAACTTGAGATGGCATGTATAGGACTACCCTTGTTTGTTAAATATGTTGTAATGTAAGTATGTACGCCATGCTAAATGGCTCGAAAAGGGAAGCATGAACTTAGACTAATTGTGGGTCGATGTATATATTTTGTGTCATGATGTGGCTATGGCTTGAAATGGGAATGTTGGTCATATGATCAGCCATTGGCATGGTTAAAATGATCATATATGAACCTATGTATGGTAAGACTAGTTGAATCATGGAGACTACCAAATAGGTAAGTCCTATCTTAAAAACAGATGCTGCCAGCTGCAGTGGCATGAATGTGAAAAATCACCAAAATTCATAGGAATGGAATTAAATAGTGAATAAGCTATGTAAATGAACCTTGATGAGTCTATTTTCATATGGAAGAAACGAAATGGTCATAGGAGTTACAGGTTAAGAGATATTAAAGCTATTGTGAGACAGGGCCAGAATGGTTTCTGGGTTCCCTGTCGAAACTTTAAAAATTCACTATAAATTATCCAAAAAGAATTAGGAGATATACCTTATATGTACAGATTCCATTTTGAGTCTAGTTTCATTAGAAACAAACGACACCAGCATTAAAGCCCTGTACAGAGATATATTCAAGTTATACCGCGCGAAGGTCAGAGCAGTCGATCCCTGTAACATGGGTAACTTTAACTAATAAACTGTACCAATTGGCCCGACCAAAAATTCTAGAAATAAATCCATGGATGGATATATGAGTCTAAATTCAGGGAAAATTTACGAAACCAGTTTCCGAGTTTTGAAACTCGAGATATGATTTTTAAGGCGACAGTGACGCAGTTTTCCAGCCTGACTGGAAATGTCAAATTGGTGGGCAAAAACATGTGAACTTGGCTTGTTAACCCCTCGGGTCCGACACCGGCGATGGTCTCGGGTTTGGGGTGTTACACTCGGTGTTCTCGAAAATAGATTTGAGATCGGGCTATTATCAATTGCGAATCCGAGATTCGGACGTGCCCAAGACTGCCTTCAGAACGAGATATGGTCACTATGAGTTCCTAGTGATGCCGTTTGGGCTCACTAATGCCCCTGCGGTATTTATGGATTTAATGAATCGGATCTTTAGACCATATTTGGATCGATTCGTAGTCGTGTTCATTGATGACATCTTGGTCTATTCAAGAAATGAGACCGAACATGCTGAACACCTGCGGTTAGTGCTGCAAATTTTACGGGATAAGCAATTATATGCTAAGTTCAGCAAGTGTGAGTTCTGGTTAAGAGAGGTTAGCTTCTTGGGTCATGTGGTATCTGCATCGGGTATTCGAGTCGACCCGAATAAAATTTCAGCCATACTTAATTGGAAGCCTCCGAGAAATATTACTGAGGTTCGGAGCTTTTTGGGGCTTGCCGGTTATTACCGATGATTTGTAAAAGGATTCTCAACGATAGCTACGCCGATGATGAAGCTACTCCAAAAGGATGTTAAGTTCGAATGGACGGAGAAATGTCAAAAAAGTTTCGATCAACTGAAAACTTATCCGATGAAGCCCCAATTCTAGTGCAACCCGAGTCCAAGAAAGAGTTTGTCATCTATAGCGATGCCTCCCTACTTGGGTTAGGTTGTGTATTGATGCAAGAGGGTCGAGTTGTGGCCTATGCGTCGAGGCAATTAAAGCCACATGAGAAAAATTATCCGACTCATGATCTCGAATTGGCCGCCATCGTGTTCGCCTTAAAGATATGGCGACATTACTTATTTGGTGAAAGGTGCCATGTGTACTCGGATCACAAGAGTCTCAAATATCTGATGACCCAAAGAGACTTAAATCTGCAACAAAGACGTTGGCTCGAGCTGTTAAAGGATTATGAGCTGATCATTGACTATCACCCGGGAAAGGCGAATGTGGTTGCAGATGCCTTGAGTCGTAAATCATTATTCGCTTTACGAGCGATGAACGTGCACTTGTCTGTCCAATCCGATAGTGTGTTAGTAGCTGAATTGAAAGCCAAACCACTGTTGATACATCAAATTCGAGAAGCTCAGAAAGTCGACGACGAGTTGGCTGCAAAACGGGCTGAGTGTGTGCCGAAGAAGGACTCGGAATTTCAAATCGATGATGACGATTGTTTGAGGTTCAAAAGTCGTCTGTGTTCCAAAGAATTGAACTCATTTCGATAATTCTGAATGAAGCCCATTGTAGCCGAATGGCAATCCACCCGGGAGTACGAAGATGTACAATGATTTGAAACGTCGGTTTTGGTGGCATGGTATGAAGCGAGACATCTCCGACTTTGTTTGAGATGTTTAATATGTCAACAAGTGAAAGCGGAACATCGGTGCCTTCAGATTACTTCACCAATCACGATACCCGAGTGGAAATGGGATCGAGTCACAATGGACTTTGTATCCGACCGCCATTGTCAGCAAGTAAGAGGGATGCGGTTTGGGTCGTGGTAGATAGATTGACTAAGTCGGCCCACTTTATCCCCTTACGTACGGATTTTTCAATGGACAAACTGGCCGAATTGTACGTTTCTCAAATTGTGAGATTACACGGGGTGCCTATTTCCATCGTGTCGGATAGAGATCCGAGATTTACCTCGCGATTTTGGAAAAAGTTGCAAGAAGCTTTGGGTACCAAGTTGCATTTCAGCACCGCCTTTCACCCCCAAACCGATGGTCAATCCGAGCGGATAATTCAGATACTTGAGGATATGTTAAGATGTTGCGTCCTCGAGTTTGGTGGTTCATGGGAACGGTATTTGTCGTTGATTGAATTCGCTTATAACAACAGCTTTCAATCAAGTATTAAGATGGCACCCTACGAGGCTTTGTACGGTCGTAAATGCCGTACACCATTGTTTTGGACTGAGCTTGGTGAAAGCAAGATTTTCGGGGTGGATTTGATTAGAGATGCTGAACAGAAAGTGAAAGTAATCCGTGAAAGTCTGAAGATAGCCTCCGATCGTCAGAAATCGTACGCGGATCTGAAGCGTAAGGATATCGAGTATCAGGTGGGTGATAAAGTGTTTCTCAAGGTATCGCCTTGGAAAAAGATACTCGATTCTACCGTAAGGGCAAGTTGAGCCCGAGGTTCATTGGGCCATATGAGATATCCGGCGAGTCGGTCCAATGGCATATCGTTTGATTTTGCCCCTGAACTCAAAAGGTTCACGATGTCTTTCACGCTTCGATGCTTCGACGCTATAGATCCGATCCATCGCACGTGATTAGTCCATCGAAATTGAAATTCAAGCTAATATGAGTTATGAGGAAGAACCGATTCGTATCCTATCACGAGAAGTGAAAGAGTTGCGAAACAAGCGGGTTCCGCTAGTGAAAGTGTTATGGCTCAAGCACGGGATTGAAGAAGCTACTTGGGAGACCGAGAACTCTATGAGAGAGCGATATCCAAACCTATTTACCGGTAAGATTTTCGGGGACGAAAATCTCTTAAGTGGGGGAGAGTTGTGACACCCCTAATGTGACCCTAGTCGGAGAGTGGTTTCGGGACCACGAAACCGAGTCACAAGAATAATTAGGTGTTATATTCCGTGCTTATTGTATGTGGAATTTGTATGTGTAAATATTTCGTGTCTCGATTTTTTATTAATTAGGTGCAAATTTATAAGAAAGGACCCATGTGCTAGGACTTGAAAATGTGATAGGAGTATTTTTAAGTGGCCTAATAATGCATGAAGTGAAATAAATGGAGTTGCATGTCAATTATCCCATTTCCTAAGGTGGATGGCCGGCCATGACAAATTATGGGCAAGGGGAAACATGTTCCCAACATGTTTTACTAATGGATGATGTTAGAAATAATAAAATAAGAGTATGGAAAAAAAAATTAATGTTAGTAGGATGAGAAACAAAAAAAAAAAAAAGTGTTCATCTTTCTCCATAGTCTTGGCCGAATATCCTAAAGAAAGAAAAGAAAAAAAAAATTTGTTCATCTATTTTCACTTCTTGACCGAAAATACTAAGGAAAAAGGGGGAGGATTTTTGCTTCATGCTTGGGTTGGAAGAGATCTAGAAGGAGATTTGGCTAAGTTTGCATCAAGATTAAGGTATGTATGAGGTTGTGTTAGGAGTTTCATGCATGTTTTGGTTGCTAACTTGATGTGCATGTTAGCCATGGCTCAAATCTTTGTTAAGCCATGGAAATGGTATTTGGCCAAAGTTGTTATGGTGATAAAGCCATTGCATGCTAAGTGTGAAGCTTGATGATGATGCATGCAATGATGGATTGTCTACTCTTGAGTAAGATTTTGAGCTTTCTTTTGTTTTATCATGATTGAAGTTGAAAAGGAGCATGATTGTCATATTCGCCATGACGCATTCATGAGCATGGTTCATGCTTCTTGCATGTTAGTTAAAATTTGTGTTTTGGATGGCTATGGACACCTTGAAATTCGCCATGCTCATATATGTATATATATGTTTGCACATGATGTTTTGGTTATGAAGGAAGTGATGAATAAGTTTGTTTAAAGAAGAAGATGTTGAAGAATAATTGTGAAATTGCAAGCACAATTCGCCTAGCACACATATAAGTGCTTGATGCTATATTATAAGTTTTGAGCCACAATATGCAAAGCATTAACTAGTAAAATGCATGCTGTTTTTGTGAGGTATTAAGTGCATAATTGGCCTCAACATGTACATGAATATTCGCCTTGGGTAGCCTATTGAAGGCCTTAGCATTTCCTTGATGCTCGAATAAATTGTATTGAATTGCTTGATGTAGTATAAAATGTGCATGACCATTGTGTATTCAAGCTAAAGGGTGGCTATATGACCATTTAAACTCCTTGTCATATTCGGCCATAAGCTAGCACAATGAGGTTTTAATAAATTGAATTTGTTTGAATTAGCTCAAGAGCTTAGAGGGCCACAATTGGACAAGGGGAAGGAGAAAGTGATCGAATAGCCGAAAAAGCCGTTCGACAACATCCGAGGTAAGTCCTCAAGAAGTGACCCTACTTGAATTATGTGAAATAAAGTATGGATGTGTATTGATTATTGATTATGTGTGTATGAGTATTTGAATTCTACCGGGCTAAGTCCCAAGGCGAATATGCTTGTGATTATATTTGCGTTTGAGCCTTAGTAATGAAAATGAAATATGTATGTCCAATGATTATTGATGTATGTGTACATGAGAAATTGAATGATATCCGGCTAAGCCCAAGACAATTATGCTGGAAATTATATCCGGTTAAGACCAAGGCAATTGTGCAAGTGGCTATATCCGGCTAAGACCAAGGCATTCGTATGCGAAGTCATTCTATCCGGGCTAAGACCAAGGCATTTGTGCACATGGTTATATCCGGTTATATTCAAGAATCTTGGGCTGGAGGTGAGTGTTGGTTGCTGTAATAAATTCAATTAGTACACCGAAAAGCCCAAAGAATAAGGTACGTTTATATGTGCATTGAAAGTCGACACATTTGAGCAACATTCGCTCAATCGACTAATGAATTTCAGTTATTGACTTGATTGATACTTTGTGAAAGTATATAATGATGAAGTGTGAAGTAAGAATGTGTATTAATGAAATGATGCATTTGGCTATGTGAATGTATTGCTGTAATTAGAGTTGATTATATTCCTTGAGACTTACTAAGCATAAAATGCTTACCCCGTTACTTTGGCTCTCTGTTTTATAGATTTCGCCGATAGCAATCGGATTCGGGATCAATAAAGTCAAGTCATCCACACTATCAACGCCTCTATTTTGGTATAAATTTTGTTTGAACTTTGAAATGGCATGTATAGGACTACCCCTATTAGTTTAAAAATGTGGTGATGTATATGTATACGGCCATGCTAAAATGGCTCGTAAAAAGGAAGCATGAACTTAGACTATTTGTGGTTTGTATGTATATATTTGGTGTCATGATGTGGCTATGGATTGAAATGGGAATGTTGGTCACATGATCAGCCATTGGCATGGTTAAAATGATCATATATGAACCTATGTATGGCAAGACTAGTTGGTTCATGGAGACTACCAAATAGGTAAGACCTACCTTAAAACAGATGCTGCCAGCTGCAGTGACGTGAATGTGAAAAATCACCAAAATTCGTAGGAATGGTATTAAATAGTGAATAAGCTATGTAAATGAACCTTGATGAGTCTATTTTCATATGGAAGAAACGAAATGGTCATAGGAGTTACATGTTAAGAGATATTGAAGCTATTGTGAAACAGGGCCAGAACGGTTTCTGGGTCCCCTGTCGCAACTTTAAAAATTTACTATAAATTATCCAGAAATAATTAGGAGACATACCTTATATTTACAGATTCCATTTTGAGTCTAGTTTCATTAGAAGCAAACGGCACCAGCATTAAAGCCCTGTACAGAGATATATTGAAGTTATACCGCGCGAAGGTCAGAGCAGTCGATCCCTGTAACATGGGTGACTTTAACTAATAAACTGTACCAATTGGCCCAACCAAAAATTCTAGAAATAAATCCATGGATGGATATATGAGTCTAAATTCAGGGAAAATTTACGAAACCAGTTTCCGAGTTTTGAAACTCGAGATATGATTTTTAAGGCGAAGGTGACGCAGTCTTCCAGCCTGACTGGAAATGTCAAATTGGTGGGCAAAACATGTGATCTTGGCTTGTTAACCCCTCGTGTCCGACACCGGCGATGGTCTCGGGTTCGGGGTGTTACACTCGTCGGCTTGTATTAGAGACTTTATGATTAAATACAAATGGTTTTAATTTGGACTCAAATTTATGACTCGAAAATATATGATTGCTTGAGTTATAAGTACGGTAATGTAACGCCCCGAGTTTTGGGCCTAGAAGTATTAGGTCTTGAGCATGGGAATAGTTAGAAGGCTGCACATAAATGTTTATTTGTGTAAGAAAGTGACACAAATGTGTATTTGCTTCAGTGGTTATGTGTTTTGGGAGAGTCTAAGAAGTCTTGGGTTCAAGCCTTGGCTTGTGCAAAAATTTTGGTTCTCACTTAAATAAACCCTGTCTCTAGTCAGTAGGCTTTTAAATAATTATGGATAAAACATGACAGAATGGGCCTGCTGGTATGAGGGATAGGTTGCGTGTTGTTGTTGCCTGAGGACTGAGGTTCGGGTCCAGTTGGGCATAGAGGAGTGTTTATTTTGCTGTTGTGCCGTGGGAGTGTTATGGTTTGACTGAAACACTAAAGTTTGTGAAGGGATATTGAATTGAGTAGTTGAGGGGGAAGTGGACGGCTGGAGGGATTTTAGGAGAAAAACATGGGGTTTTGATGTTGGGGAAGTGTTGTGCCGAATTTGCACTCTGGCATTCAGAATTTGGCCTTGGTTGGTTTTGCTCTCCATTTCGGTTGCTTTTTAGTTGCTTTCTCTCCTTATTTTTGGTTTCTGACAATTGCTTTCAGGTTCTTTTCACTTTTTGTTTTGGTAGTCGAATATTGCTATTGACCATTCGGGTACTTTTCATCTTGGTTTTGCTTTTCACTGCAGTACCCTTACTGATTAATTTCCTTATCTTCCTCTGCTCCTCTAGCAGCCATTCTCTTGGTTTTCTTTGCTTTTGCTGAATCTTCATTCTCTCCCCTGCCTCAATCAGTTTTGTTTTGGCTGATTCTCTGCTCTTTTCCCTTTCTCAAGCTTTGGCCAGATACTCCCTATTCCCTCTTCGCTTTCTCCCACTTCTTTTTCTATCTTCATTTTTTTGTTTGGTCGAATACTCCACCTCTTCTCCTCCTATTTTTTCAGTCGGCATTGCCATTTGATTAATCAATTTGTGTGTACGGTTGCTTTCTCTTTCTTTCTTTTTCTCTGTCGTGCTACTCTTGTATCTAACATTTCCTTTTACTACCGATTTGCTAAGAGTGTATGGCGCTAGCATTTTTCCTCTGTGTATCGTGTGCCTTTGGGTGTAGGTTGGTTGTGTCTTTCCTTTATTCTAAGATTCATGCTTTTGGTAAGTTGGTATGTGTTTGGATCAAACTATTGGTGTATTTGATATGGGTTAAGGTTAATAGGATTCAGTTGGAATGCAGGTGTTCTCTAAGGGCTAATTATCGATTTTCTGCAACGGTTGAAGGGTGCAAGCCTAAAATCGGTTGATTAAGGCAAGTGACAATCTACGTTTTTTGATAAGTAATTTAAGAGGGGTCTTATAACCCTATCGTGAAGGGGCTAATGATGTGTTATGATTGACTTTAGGTTGGAGTGCTCTAGAGTGGTGTGTGCACTTTCGCAGCAAGGTGTGTAATGCAATTCCAAACTTTGGAAATAGGCAAAAGCCGAAATGAGTGGATGACGACTCCACACAGGCGTGCACTTGCTCGTGTGGTAGTCCATGTGACTAAACATAGGCGTATGATCGTCGAGGCCATCTATGAATGAATTCATGAGCAGAGGCCGTTTTAGGCCGAACTGGGCCGTATTGGGCTGAGTGGGCCCCACGAGCATGTGGGCCACTTTTGGGTAAACCATATAGATGTGTGGTGAATATTGGGCTAGGCTGTGTAATCCATACGACCAAGCCCATTTTTGGCTATGCGGGCTACACGGACGTGTGGGCCTACATAGGCCCGCATTATGAGCCGTAGGCCCATTTTTACTATTTGACTGTTAAGGTTGTAGGGGTCACTCGAGATGACTATGGACCTACTGTTGGGTCGGTAAGTGTACCTAGAACTCTTAATTGATAAAATGACTATTATGCCCTTGTGTGATAAAATGACTGTTATGCCCCTATGAGATGTATGATTATATTTGAACATGCCCTTTTAAACATATTGAATACATGTATGACTTTATGATATGACATGACATGATTGTATGATGCATTGCGTGGGGATGGGTTTATACTGATTGGAGGAAGTGAACTGAAAGGCTTCGAGCCTAAATTACTGGCAGCCCAGCTCCATATTACTATATAGTGCCACTTTCGGTACTTTCTGGAGTGTAAGGATGGGTGGGTTAATTATATCCCCACATAGAGTGTAGAGGCTAGATGGGTAGGACTTATATACTATTTAAACTGTTACTGCACTGGTTATTGTTACTGTAATGGGCCAAGGCCCAAACACATGACTATTTTGGTATTGAGATGGGCTAAAGCCCAAACTGATATTGACACTGTTACTAAAAAACGATTAAGCCCAAACTGTGCTTGTTTTCTGACAGTTTGCTTATATGGGATTACACACCGAGTTTTCGTAAACTCACTCTCCTATTTTAACTGTACAGGTAATCCCCAGTCTTAGGTGGATTAGTGCTGACAATTTTCATTTTGGTCTCTTTTTTTTATTGTAATAAGACCTTTATGGATTTTTACTTTAGTTTGGGTTTTTATTTATTTTGATTTATAACTGTTAGCTGTAGGGAAAGTCGCGGGTTTTCAAAAAGATAATTGTTTTTCAAAAATACCAGGAAAATGCAACATGTTTTAAGAGCTTCTGCAAGAAATAACGTGTTATAATAATGTGTTAATATGACTAACTTTTTGCCAAAAGATTTGCATTTTGGAAAATGAACGAGACCTCTTAAAAACAATGTTAAGGTCACAAAGAAGTTAATTAATAGATCGGGCTTTTCAATGATATCTTACTTTACGAAAAACACTTCAATGTGACATCGCCATATTCGGCCATAATGTCCAGGCCAGGTTTGGGGTGTTACATTTAGTGGTATCAGAGTCAAGTTGAAAATTTTAGCTATGGATTTGAGTTTTTTTTAAAAACTTGGAATTTCCCAAAAGAACTGTTTCAATTGATTTGAAAGTATTCTGAAATGTTTTTTACTAAATGTGTGGTACATCGAGTCTCCAGCGCCGATTCTGTAAGTCTTCTAAAACTTTTATTTGTTAAATTGAAATACTGAGACTACTGTAGGTAGTAGACTGTACTGAAAACACTCAAGTTAAATGTGATAGTGTTCTGAAACTAGAGTGCACTACGGGAGCATAGTGGTGTAGTCTGTGTTATGGATTGTTCTGATAGTTGGAAATTTCAGGAACAAAATTTCTTTAAGGAGGAGTGAATTGTAACGCCCCAAGTTTTGGGCCTAGAAGTATTAGGTCTTAAGCATGAGAACAGATAGGAGGCTGCTCATAAATGTTTAGTTGCGCAAGAAAGTGACACAAATGTGTATCTGCTTCAGTGGTTATGTGTTCTAGAAGAGTCTGAGAAGTCTTGGGTTCAAGCTTTGGCTTGTGCAAAAATTTTGTTTCTCACTTGAATAAACCCTGTCTTTAGTCAATAGGCTTTTAAATAATTATGGGTAAAACATGACAGAATGGGCCTGCTGGTCTAAGGGATAGGTGGCGTGTTGTTGTTGCCTGAGGACTGAAGTTCAAGTCCTGTTGGGCGCAGAAGTGTTGTGGTTTGACCGAAACTGTAACACCCATAACCAGTAACCGTCGCCGGAATAGATTAAGAGCATTACCGGACTTATAATAACATTCAGAAAAATCATTATCAAATAATCTTATAATTATAGAAAATTTCATTTATTCACAATCAATAAGAACTTAAATCGAGCATACAAAGCCTAACTCATGCATTCAGGACTAATCTGATAACGTATAAAATTTTCAGAAACTTAGAAAAAAATTTCAACTTTTAAAAGGTCACACGCCCGTGTGAACAGGCCGTGTGCCTCACACGGCCTTAGACACGCCCGTGTGTCTAAGCCATGGCAGAATAGGGCATAATACTAACTTATCGACATGGCCACAAGACACGCTCGGGTTCCAAGCCGCGTGAAAATTAAGAAGGCTACTGTATTGGCCAGAAGACCGACCACATGCCCGTGTGCCAGCCCGTGTGTCACACACGACCAGTAGACGCACCCGTGTGTCTAGGCCTTGTCAAAACTGGAGGGTATACTAACTTTAATTCGTACGGTACCCTAGGGGACACACGGCCGTGTAACATGACTGTGTGTCACACACGCTTGTGTCTCTGCCCGTGTGGACAAAAATAGGCCATTTGAATAGCCAATTTGCCACCCCAATTTAGGTCAACCTACAAGAACCAAACCAAGCATATATGCACAACCATTTCAGCCAATATCTACACCAAACTATACATAATTCATGCTATAACATTACCAATCATTACAAATCTCAATTCATACCAAAACTTAAACAAAAATCATACCTAAATATATGATCAATACATTATTCAATCAAATGCTCAAAACTTACCAAAATTTCTCAACATTTACCATTTCTTTTGGCCAACCAAACCATACCATAATTTCACCTTAGCATCAGATATCATATACCATTATCAAACTATAAGTTTATACACAAACTATCCATATCGCATGGCTAAATATGTATATCACAAAACATAATTCCACAACTTCTAGCCTATACATGCCATTCTTTAATATATACATTTTCAAAGTACCAAAATAAGGTTTGATAGTGTTGTTACGATGCTCGATGATCCTCGAGCTCACAATAGCTTCGATATCTATAAAACCATTAGACTCAAATATTACTTTGAATCCCTTGTTACAAAGATGACTAATGCTAAGGAGGTTATGCTTAATACCATTGGCATAAAGCATATTTTAATGAGATTGGAAGAATTTATACCTATAGAACCAATACGTTCAATAAGCCCTTTGGAGTTATCACCAAATGTAACTTCTCCTCCATTCTTTGGCATTAGTTCTATGAAATGGCTTTTTTCACCGGTCATGTGTCTAAAGCATCCACTATCAAGGTACCATGTGTTCTTCTTAGATTTTCTTGGCTTGAAGCAATGCTTTTCCTCTTACAAACACAAAGTTAAAATTTAGATTTTGGTACCCAAACTTTCTTAGGTCCATTAGCGTTAGTGTTAACAATTTTTGTCCCCTTAGGATTGCACTTTTTTCAAGCATCTTCATTTTGAGATGTGTTTAATTGTTTTAGAATCCACACACTCTTAAATAAGCTTCATTACATAACATACTTATCTATCATGCCCCTTTTTGTGACAATGTGTGCATGAAAGTGAGACTTCATAAATATAGCTTGGTTTAAGAAATTTTTATATTTGCTTTCTCTTTGTAAATTTACAAAACCTAAGCCACTATTGTCAAATAAGGCTCTTTGAAAAGAAATTTTTAAGTTTGTCCATATGAAACATAGAAAAGGAATTATGCAAGTTCTTATTCTTTAAAGTCAAATCATCAATTTGAGCTTGCGTATTATTAAATTTCTTTTCTATCTCCTCTTTAGTTATGATTAGAGACTTATTTTCCTTATTTAATTTTGAAATCATTTTTTAATATTTGGAGTTCATAGCCTCAAAATCTATAGCTAATTCATCATAGGCATCTTGTAATTCTCCAAATGTATATTCATTTAATTCACTGGAATTTAGGGTTACTTTTGTTTCTTCAATAGCCATAAGACATAGGTTGGCAACTTCATTGTCCTCATCACTCTCGGATGAATCGTTACAACTCCAAGTTTCCATCATGGCTTTCTTCTTTATAAACATATTCATCTCTCATCCTCCTCCTCATCATCATCACTAGAGTCTTCATCATTTTCACAAGTTATTGATTTGAAGGCAACTCTCATTTTCTTTGGAGCTTATTTAATTTCTCATGTATTGTGGTTGATATTCATTTCATATGTCAACAAGGAACCGATGAGCTTATCAAGTGAGAGTAAGTTGAGATACTTTGATTCTTCTATTTCTGTCACTTTAGGTTCCCAAGACTTTAAAAGACTATTTAACATCTTCTTCACCATCTTCTTGTTGAGATAGATCTTCCTAAGAGCTTTAAGACCATTGATGATGTGGGTGAAGTGATTAGACATCTCATTGATTCTTTCTTTCGATTTTCCTTAAACAACTCATAATTAAGGGTCAGAAAGCTTATCTTGGACTCCTTAACTCTACTTGTCTCTTCATGGGTGACTTCAAGATTGTCCCATATTTCTTTTGCATTGTCATATAAGGAGAATCTATTATACTTATTTGGACCAAGAGCACAAAATAGAGTATACATAGATTTGCATTTAATTGTACCTTCTTGATATCATTATGATCCTATTCACTCTCTTTTTTTGGGATAATAACTCCTTTAGCCCTCTTTATTGGAAGGGATGGACCATTTGTAATTATCCTTCAATCTTTATAGTCGTTAGCTTGGATGAATAGCTTAATTCTTATTCTCCAATATGAGTAATTGGTGCCATTAATTAAAGGAGGCCTCATGGTGGAATGCCCTTCTCCCAATGTGGTGGAATTTTGCTCCAATTCCATGAAGCAAATTTCTTGAATTGTGGCTTCCATCTTAGATATCTAGAGGATTTCTCTCTTGGTGGTAAAACCATCTCTAGAGTTCTACCTCTGATACCAATTTTTGAGATTGAAATACACCAAGAGGGGGTGAATTGGTGTATTAAAACATTTTCAAGAAATGGCAAAAATAAAATGAATCAAGTATTTATAGTGGTTCGGTCGTAATTGCCTATATCCACTACCTTAGCTTTCCTCAACTAAGGATTTTCCAAACCAACTAGATTTGAAACTTTAAGAACAATGTTTAACCTTACAAATTTCTATCATTTCAAAGTTAAGATAGAACCATTTCCCCATAAGGTTTTCTACCCAAAATCTTAAGTAACACCTCAAAAATGAGAAAAAATTATAATGACCTTATTAATCTAACATTGTTTTTTTTTGTAAAATCTGTCATAAATAAGTACCTACTTCAATGGCTAAGTGTTCTGGTTGTGTGTTTGAGGTTTTGGGTTCAAGTCTCACTTTTGAAAATTTTGTTATTTTTTATCCTAGCCTTATCCTTAGCGGTTTACCTTATAGTCTATTACTAGCCAAATCGTATCAGAATGAGCCTGCTAGTTCAATTGGTAAGGTGTTAGCTTGCCTTGAGATCCCATGTTTAAGTCCCTGTGTGAATGGGAATGATAATTTTTGCTTCGGTTGTTTGATAGAGGTTCGGTGGAGTTGAAACTCTGAAGTGGTTGGGTGAGAATCTGATGTTGGTTTTGATGGGATAATGTTGATTAGTGGGTTAGTGGGGAGTTGGGGAATTTAGTGGCTATTGTTTTTTTTTTAATTTTATTTTCCTTTTCCCAAAAATCCCTCTCCACTTTTAGACATTTCTTTTCTTCTTTTCCAAATTTTGTTTTTTTTTCTAACATTTTTCCCTCATTTTCTTTCTCTGTAAAAATTTATTGTTGTGTCCTTCTTCAATTCTAAACGCCATTCGTGTTGTTGTTGCTGTGTTTTTTTGGGGTTCTTTGATTCGTTCCTAATAGGTAAGCAATTGAGTAGTTCTTTTCCGTTTTGTGTTCTAGGGGATTTTTAGTTATGTGTAACAGAATCCGTTGAATGTGTTTGTACTTCTCATTTAAGGGAAAGGCAAGATGTGGCTGTGCTCCCTCATCGATTTGAGCGTTGTATGTTTTGGCTCGTTGGTGGTAAGTGAATTACGCATAATTCGATTTTGAGAGGTTTTTATAGAAATCAAATTCTTGGTTAAGTTCGTAAATTGGTTGCTAATTTGTCATTGGGATGTTGTTTCTTAGGTTTTGGAGGGATCGGGTGCTATAGCATAAAAAATGAACCGCGTGTGTAATGAAAACACGAGAAAATAATTTCGGCTATGTGAGACATAAGTGCTAGGCCAATTTGGGCGTGTAGGTCATACGAGTGTGTGGGCCATATGGGCATATGGTCCCAAAATTCTAAAATTTTCCTTAAGGACAAATACATTGTTCCGATCGACTGTGGGTCTTCTGTAGGGTCGGTAAAAGCAAAACAAACCCTCCGGCATTTGCTATTTTGATAAATAATTTGAGCATTTAGAAATTTATATGTATGATTTGACTGGTTCATAATAACATGTATTTTTCCTATATATGAGCATGCGGGACATGTTAATTCTGTATATCTGTTATCTATTATTTGTATTTGTGTATTCGGTGGGATTTGTATATGTGGAGGAAGTATTCTGTGAGGTGACATCTCATCGAAATACTGGCAGCTTGACTGCAAACTATTCTGGTAAGTGTCGTAAATACACTATGTGGTGTGTAGGGGTGGGTGGGTGTTTTATACCCCACATGGTGTGTTGGGATGGTCGGAGATGGTGTGTAGAGGATGGGGGTAGGACTTTGCATGTTTGTATGTTCTGATAATTCGATTCTAATATCATCTGATTTTGTTAAGGACCTATGCCCTCATCTGATCTGCTACATGAGAAATCTAAGTTTATGTGCATGCCTGTCTCTATTAAGTTAGATATTGAGTTTATGAAAACTCACATCTGTTTGTCTGTTCTGTTCAGGTAACCCTCAAACATGGGCGAGTTGGTGCGACAGAGGCTTAGCGGTGACCACTAGTCGGGAAACTATATTTTGTTATTAAATTATTCAATTTTTGGGATTTTTCTTTAAGAGTTTTGTAATTTTGAGACTCTCTGGAGTGTTGTTTATAATTTTGGTTTTGGATGCATTTTGGTTTTTAAATTGCGACGTTAAGTAAACAACGGTTTTACGTAAACAAATATTTTTGAAAACACAAGCTCGATTTTCAACTTTAATGGGCAATAAATGACTATTTAATTAAAGAGAATAATAACAAGTTTTTTTCTAAAAATGTAGACTCTTAGAACAATAATACTCGAAGTTTTAACATGAAAGTTTTGTTTCAAAACCCATCCTCGTAACATTTCCAGATTCGGCCATAACGTGTAGGCCGAGTTTGGGGTGTTACATTTAGTGGTATCAGAGTCAATTTGCAAAACTCGGGCTATGAATTTTAGGTTTAAAATTGTATTTATAAAAGAACTAGATTTTAAACAAAATTTGTTTCGTTTTGAGTAAGTATGTGGTACACCGAGTCTCCGGCGCCAATCTTGTAAGGACTTCTGGACTTAAAAATATTGTAGTTAGAACTGTCTGAAACTATCTTGAGTTAGTTAGAGACTAAAACTTCTGGAAAATTTCTGAAACTTCTGATAAATATTTGAAGCATAAAACATTTACTAGTAAACATTGAAATTGATGCATAAAAATTTCGTAATGTAAATAGAACTTTGAAACAATAAGCGCTCGTGGAATGCATGGTCATGGTACTCGTGGGTGCGGTGGGCGACGTAGGGGGACTCGATCTGAGTCTTCCTCACTAGGAAGTATGCCAAATCTAGATATGAGCGAGACTTTGGCTACACCTACTACTGAGACCGGGTCTCAAAGCCACTCGGTTAGGGACGACGCACTGTCCCAAGCCATGCTGAGAGTTTTGGAGAGGGTCGTTAGACCCTATTCTAGATCTGGGAGCCGTGGGTTGGTAATTGAACGACTCTAATCCAATGGAGTTGAACTATTTAGGGGCGTCACTAGAGTTTCCCCTACTATGGCCGAATACTAGTTGGAGGTGTAACACCCCCAACCCTTATCCGTCGTCGGAATAAGGTTACGAAGCATTACCGGACTAACTGAACAAATACGAACAATCACATAATAATTTATTATACACATCATAATTTAATCATAGTGTCCCTTTACTGAGCCGTCGAGGCCCAAATCATGTGTTGAAAATAAATCGGGACTTAATTGGAAGTCTAGAAAATTTTTCGTTAAATTTCAAAAAAATTTCTAAGTACAAGGTTCACATGCCCGTATGGTTTAGGGACACACCCGTGTAACCCTAAACATGCTCGTGCTTCAGGCTATGTCCGACCTCATGTAACTCTTTGACTTAAGCCACACGGCCAGTCACATGCCCGTGTGCTAGACTGTGTACCTCACACGGCTGAGACACATGCTCGTGTTTCTACCCGTGTGCCAGGCCGTGTAGACTCAAAATAAGCCTTTTTCATCAAGTTTACCAACCCTGCAAATATTAAACCTCAAGAAACACAAAGACCAATCATTCAACCAATCCAAAACACATTCAAATACATCTAATCATGCCAAAACTTTTAATCCAATAACCTATTTTATGTATATACATAAGAATTTCACATATATTAACCAAACCGTCCATTAAAACACTAATCAAACTAATTCAAACTTTCATGCCAAATTCAACTCAAATTTGCCTATTTCATTCTCATTTTTGTACCAACACAAACATAATACATTAAACCTCAACTAAACTATTTAATTTATATATATATAAGTAACCTTTACTCTTTTATAACAATATTACATATACTTTTCCAAAATGATATACATAACATCCTAGGTACATGCCATTACCAAAAAGAAATATACTTCACTGCTTTGAGTTCGGGATCAGCTTTGGATGCTGATTCAACGGTCTGACTTTAACCTAACCTGCGCATGGAAACAAACCGTACGCTGAGTATAAATTCAGTGGTATTTCTATAATCCAAATACTTATACAACAAAATTTTTCAATAGTTATAAATCTAAACACACATAATAATAATCATTCAACAAATAATCAATTTCATAACACATCATTCATAACCCTTTCAATTCTCATCTCATACTATTTCAATCTCATAATTGATATTCAAATAACTTTTCTCAATAAGATGCACATATCATTTCACTATATCAATAACCATTTCATGAACCCATTAGTTCATACATTTCAATTTCATAACTCAATTCAATATCCCAATCCAATTCATGTTCAAGATCATTCAACATCATTCATATTTCCAATTTATTTATTTACCCCTATTAATAGAATTCAGACTTTGGCGGATACATGGATCCAACCAAAACATACCAATATGGCACCCAGTGTCTCATCGGATAATTCGAAGCAATAAGTTGACACCCAGTGTCTCATCGGCCATGCCAAAGTAAGTTGGTAGCCAGTACCTCATCGAATTTATCCGAAGTAATAATATGACACCCAGTGTCTTATCGACTCGTGGTCGAAGTATCCCTAAACACTTCCAATCCTATGGCATGCCAACTATATCCGACTCAGCCCGATACAATTAATAGGGTTTCAATTCACTTTTCTAATTTAACAATATTCATTTCAATTCAACTATTCACATATGCTCATAAAATTCAATTCAATATCATAATATCAATTACTTACCTCAATATACTTACCATACATATTAAGTAATAAATTCAACAATTAATTATTAATTAAATTTGGGTTATAGAAATACAAACTGTAATTTCCAAATCACTCTTCGTCGACTTTCTCTTTTCCTTTCTTAGCTGAGGTCTCTGGCACAACTGATGCATGCTCGTAATTATGAATTTGATTACAAGACATTGAGTTGCCCAATCGTCTAATGCTGTATCATTTTGAAATAGACTTTAAGGTGAAAATGGGATTAATGGTTCTTGTTTCGATGGAAAGAATGGAGATGGTGTTGGATGGATAACTTGCATGAAATGGACACTTAGAAATGAACCAATGATATGAAAGATTGTGACCGAAATGAGCAACTTGGAGTTTGGTCCACTTAATGAACTTGAATACACTTCAATCGTTCCCGAGCATGTATCAACAATGTTAACTATAGAAATCGAAGCAATTAAAATTTATCTAAAATCCAATTTAATCCTTAAATCAAAACTAATTCTTTTTCTTACAAAACTAATTTCATATATCATTCAATTTCCACTTTAAACTAATTTCAACTCTCTAAAATCACCATAAAATCCTATTTTTAAAATTCTCTCAATTTAGTCCCTATTACTTCAAAACCTATAATTTATTTCACAATTTAATCCTTTCCACTTCAAACATAAAATTCTATAAATTTAAACTCTAATACTTCAAATTATTCAACATGAACAACTTCTAAAAATTCACTAACTTTCAAAATTACAACTTAAATCAAGTAGTATTTTGTTCTAGGATTCCAAAAACTCAAAAATTACAAGAAAAAAAGATAAATTGACTTACCAATTTGAATTTGAACCCTAAACCCTAATTTTTTTCTTTTCTTTCTCCTTTTTCTTTCTCTGTTTCGTTCCAATGCCTTGTTCTTTTTCTTTCTTTCTTTATTTATTTGTTTCATTTACTTTATTTTATGTTATATAATATAATAATATAATATAATATAACAATAATATAATAACATAATATCATTTACTTAAATAATAAATAAATACTTAATTAGTATATGTATTTTATTTTACCACATGTATTTCACTATTACCACACACTTGTCACTTATGGCTTAATTGCTAATTTAGTCCCTTGACTTTTCTCCATTCTATAATTATGCTTTCACCCTTTATTCAATTTAGTCCTTACACCTAATTAATCTTAATTCAAACTAATTCACCTAACAATGTAACAGCCTGTTTCTAGGTCAAATCAGAATAGTGGTTTCGGGACCACAAATCCAAAGTAGAAATATTTATTTTATTGTTTCTTTAAGGTCTACAGTATGATAGGATAATTGTGTGAAAATTTCGTTAACGAAATTTTAACGATTGAGTACTTAATTTGACTAGAAGGACTAAATTGAAATAGGTGAAAAATTTGAGTTCTATAGGCTAAAGGTAGTAAATTGTTATGAAATTCTAAACTAGAGGTCCTTAAATGGTAGTTAGACCAATATATTTAGTATGGACAAAAATGGACATGGAGTAGGTAAAATTTCAAAGTTTAAGTGAAGGGCAATTTGGTAATCTAGTAAATAAAGACAAAATAAGTAAAACTAAAAGTGTCCATCTTCTCAAATTAGTCCCCCATAGCCAAATTTGAAGAGGAAGACATAGCTCGGGTTTTGGCCACTTTCAAGCTCAATTGTAAGTCTGTAACGTGTGAGAGTCTAGCTATATAAGCCATATATATAAACTGCGATAGTGTGATGATTCCTAACAATTAAAATGTGTTTTTATATAGCAAATGGATCCCGATCGAGCTGTAGCTGATGATGTGGAAAGTAATGCACCCGCTCCCACTCAAGGGGCAAGGCCAGCTGATTCTAGGTTGGTTACGAGTAGTCATGAGGGAGAGGCTAAACAAAACTTCTTCTAGATGATGAAAGAATGATTCACACAGTACATCCGAACAAATCTGGCTACTCAACAACCTCCACCCCCGCCTATGTTTAATGCATTTTATGGATGATTTCCTATTAGAATTGGTGAATTCGATGCTCCTAATGCTTTAATTTCATGTTTTATACTTAGCAGAGCATAAGAGAGCGAAAGGAACCAGAAAAGGGCCAAAATCAGAGAAAATGGGCCAAAGTACGAAATCAACACGGCCTAGGCCTCCTCACACGGGCAGACCACACGGCTTTGTCAATTTGGCAAGCTCAAGCACGACCTGAAGTAATTGCACACAGGCGTGTCCCTGCCGAGCCCAAGTTAAGTCCAATTTGGAAAAGGCTAATTTTAAGGGCTCTTAGGCATTCCAAAGCCTATAAATGCACCCTAGAGGAGGAAGAAAAATAGGGCACAGAATAGGGAGTAAGGAATTACTCCAAGGAAGCTGATTGATCCATTTCAGAAGCCGGATTCACCATCAAGACTGAAGATCTCTCCCCAATTTCTTCTTCAGGAGTTTTGGGTTTTCTTTATGTTTTGTATTCTTTATTATTCTGATATGTTTTCTTATTTAGTTATGAACTAAAACCCCTAAATACGTAAGGAGAATGAAACCTAAGACGAATCTTGTTATTATTTTTTGAATTGTATGATAAATATTTAACTTGTTCTTGATAATGTGTTCGTAATTCTTGTTTTGATATCCCAGGATACTGATTCAAGATAAGCTCTTATTCAAAGGAGGAATAGACCCTGTCTAAGAGTACATTTGTAATAATTAAGCGGAGTTAATTGCGCGCCTAGACATAGGGCGACAAGATTTTGCCGGATTATGGTGAAACCTAATAAGGGGATCCATAGATCAAGTTAATGCAACCCAAGGGTGTTAAGTAGAGAAAGGTCGCAATTATTCAATCTAGGGATTAGACGTTATTAGTCCTGAATAGGGATAATAACATAACTTAGGGATCTCTACGGAACAAGAAACCCGTTAGGACCACTACTTTTTGACGAAGAAATCGATCGCACAGTTCAAAAAAACCAAAATGAAATAAGGCAAAGCCTAATATACACAGAGAACGAGCAAGAAGAAGATACTCAACCCCCAACCGAAGAGATGGCTAAAAACCAAGACAATTAGCTACCTCCTACAATTGCGGTTAATCAAAATCCTGCTCCACGCACTATGTATGATTATGCTAAACCTTCTTTAACAGGAACTAAATCGAGCATAGTTAGACCTGCTGTAGCTACAAATACTTTTGAACTAAAACCTAATGCTATTCAAATGATACAGCAATTTGTTCAGTTTGATGGTTTGCAGGATAAAGATCCCAATGCTCACTTAGCAAACTTTTTGGAACTATGCGATACATTTAAAATTAATGGCGTTTCTGACGATGCCATTCGTCTTCGGTTATTCCCCTTCTCATTGAGGAACAAAGCTAAACAGTGGTTGAACTCGTTACCACGAGGGTCAATTACTACTTGGGAACCAATGACCGAAAATTTTTTACTAAAACATTTTTCACTGACTAAAACGGCTAAATTACGTAATGATATCTCTTCTTTTGTGCAGATGGATTTAGAAACACTCTACGATGCATGGGAGAGATACAAGGACCTTTTGAGAAGGTGCCCTCACCATGGGTTACCGCTTTGGCTTCAGGTTCAAACATTCCATAATGGCCTGAATCCTTCGACTCGGCAAATGGTTGATGCAGCTGCTGGCGGAACCATCAATAATAAAACACCTAAAGATACTTATGAGTTCATAGAGGAGATGTCATTGAATAACTATCAGTGGCAAGTCATAAGGACAAAGCCAACAAAAATAGCCGGTGTTTATAACATCGATTCGGTCACCATGCTCTCTAATCAGGTAGAACTATTAAATAAGAAAATTGTTGGTTTTCTTAGTTTTTCACAAGTTCACCCAGTAATGCAGTGCGAAGCAAGTGGAGTTGGAACAAGCCATTCAGAATACCAACCTTATGGCCATAACATGGATAACGAGCAATTAAATTACATGGGTAATAATCCTCGACCTCAAAACAATCCATATAGTAACACTTATAATGCAGGTTGGAGGAACCACCCAAATTTCTCATGGGGAGGCCAAGGAAATCAGCGACCACTTCTGGGCTACCAACAGCGACCCTATCAACAGGAAAAGAAGCCGAACCTTGAAGAGATGCTCACAAAGTTTATCTCGGTGTCAGAAACCCATTTCTAGAACACCGAGATAGCACTTAAAAATCAGCAAGTGTTGATCCAAGGGCTCGAAACTCAGATAGGCTAGCTTTCCAAACTAATCTCCCAACGACCAAAAGGGAGCTTGCCAAGTAATACTGAACCTAACCCAAGGGAATAGCTCAACGCAATTAATGTTCAAGATGAAGAAGGATTCGTTGAGCCTGAGCCAGAGCCGAGGTAATAAAATATGGAAGCAAAGGTTAAGGTGAGGTAGATCACAATAAAAACAAATCGGTGAATGTCAAATATAAACCTCGTGTACTATACCCCAACGCGACAAGGAAAGACCGCTCAGATGAACAATTTGGTAAATTCCTTAAACTCTTAAAAAATAACATATTAACTTACCGTTTATTGAAGCTCCGTCACAAATGCAGAACACAATGAAATTTTTAAAGAAGTTTTTAGCAAATAAGCGGAAGATGGACGAGGCATCGCATGTGGAGCTAAACACAGTTTCCTCAGCTATTCTCCAGAATAAAATACCCAACAAACTTAAAGATCCAGGGAGTTTTACAATTCCTTTCTTAATTGGTAGTTTAGATGTTAATAATGCATTAGTTGATTTGGGGGCTAGTATTAACATCATGCCTTACAAAATGTTCAAACAATTAGGTCTCGAGAAACCCAAATAGACTAGGATGAGCATTCAATTAGCAGATAAAACTATAAGATTTCCTAGGGGTATTATTGAAGATGTGCTAGTTAAAATCAATAAATATATATTTCCCGTTGATTTCATTGTTCTAGACATAGAGAAGGATAGTAACACTCCTTTAATTCTAGAAAGGCCCTTTTTAGCAACTATTAAAATAATTATTGATGTTGGCACAGGTGAACTCACACTTCGTGTGGGAGATGAAACAATCACCCTTCAAGCTCGTAATTCTGGCAACACAATGGAAATTGAAGGTGATCGTCTAAACCATTATACTAAAACTAACAATATGGTGCAACCTTCTTTGCAGGAAATGAGTCTGAAAGAAGCACATGATTCATTCTCAAGCAATAGTAGAGGACCCATTCATGAAGATCAAAGGCTACAAATCGAGGAGCTAGATGAATGGCAGACGCATAAACTGAGGAAACCTGACAAACCAAATCTACAATAGAACAAGCTCAATCCCTTTCCAAATCAACTTAAGGTTGGAGATAGAGTCTTATTAGATGACACATATTTCCATATTATCGCTACCACACAAATGAAGAAATCCCTCTTACGGTACTCAGCATTTTCTCATTCGGTACGGTCGAGGCGAGTCATCCCAAGCTCGGCACTTTTAAGGTAAACAACACCCTTTTAAAACATTATTTTGATAAGATTAATAGCAGGAATGAGGAGTACAAACTCCTCAAACCACCATGGTCATTCAACGGAGAGGTAAGTTGAGCTTAAACTAAAATAAGTGCTTCTCGAGAGGCAACCCGAGCACTAACTGTATTAACTTCTTTAAAATTTAGTCTTCAACATCTAACTTACTAACAGAGTGCTTGAATATAGGTTTTCCACAGGGACACGGCCAAGAGCACGGGCATGCTTAGGGCCGTGTGAAAACAGGACAATAATTTTTCCCAAATACGGGTTATGACAAAACACCACAGTCATACGAAATGGCCGTGGTCAAACCTGCCAAAACAACACGGGGGTGAGACATGCTCGTGTGGAAGAACCGTGGGTGAACCTGTAAAAATAGCACGGGAGTGTGACACGCCCGTGTCGAGCACCCGTGTTCGAACCTGGTAGATTGACACGGGCGTGGGTCTAAATACACGGGCGTGGGAGAAGCGAACAACGTCAGACACGACCGTTCGACACGGCCGTGTGCATCCATATGCCCAAAGAACACGTGCGTGTACTAAATGTGAGACGCTCCCAAATTCAAAATTCGCGAATCACACGGGCTGAAATTGGGGAACACGGGCGTGTTACCTGGCCGTGTGCCCCAAAATCTATAAATACCCTGCACTATTCATTGTCTTCCCCACTCAAAAACCCTAACCCTAGCCGCCGTAATTCCACACGGCCTCCTTGCCACGCCCGTGCGCCGCCTCCAACTCCATTTTTGACACCCATTCTCCTCTTTCTAGCGTTTGGTCACCCTTTCTCGTTTATTCTTACTAATTTCTAGGGCTATTTATCATAATAATATGAAATTTTTCATGTTCCTTTCTTATTTCTATCATACAAATGTTATATTTAGAATAATTATTATCTTTCTCATGTTAAAATTCTTACTCATTATATGATTTATCTACTTTATTTCATTAGTTAGAAGTAAATATTCATGATTAGAACAATATATATACTCATGCCTTTAGTGTTAACATTTTTTTTCATCTGTCACACATATTGCATTCCATGAAATTCGTTGCCATTTTTATGCCATACAATTGATTACTTTGATTAACTTGTTAGTATTAGTAGTTGTTGAAATTATGATTGTTATTTACAAATTATCTTTAGTTTACTTTGATTATTCCTCAAAATGAATTAATGGTTTTTAATCGTAGGTACCATGTCGTCTTCACGAGGAAAGAAAACTGCCATACCTACTTTGAAGAAAAGGAAGGGAGCATCATCTTTCGCGGGTCCAACCACGAAAATTTGTCACCCTCTCCTACAATTCCCTCGAGGGCCCCAAGAAGAGCTTTTCCAAATACTTCGGGTCCGACCTTTAATTGCGGGCCACTACATCGATTGGGCTGCCGTAGAATAAGTTAAATTGGCTGATGCAATTCGGGACCTCCTAACCATCGACCCTTGAGAGCTGTTCTTTGGGAACATCGAACCAACATACCTCGAGCTCACGATAGAACTATGCTCAACATTCCATCTTCAGACCGTAATGATGAATTATGATGGTCCCGGCACGATCTAGTTTCTCCTAGGCGGGTTAGTCCACCAGCTAAGCGTCCCAGAGTTCAGTGCTGCACTAGGCTTATATACGGAGGAGTTCAAGGAGGAGAATGAACTACATGCTCTCACTCGCCACATACATTTCTCTCCCTCGAAGTGCTGGCACACTTTGGCCCCTGGTGCGGCCTCCTACAACCTAGCCACTCCAAGGCATCAGTTCTCCCACCATCCTTGAGGTACCTACATGCCATTTTGGGTCACACGATTACAGAGAGGCGAGAGAGCACTGGTGTCGTCAACACCCACGACGCCTACTTCTTATAGTGTATGTCACACAGGCACATCATCGACCTTGCCTATTTCATCACCCTTGCAATTCAGCACCAGACGAAGCGGCATAGGAAGGGGGTCATCTCCATTGGCCCCTATAATAGCCCAAAATTAGGTCTAGTTGGAACAGAGGTTTGGGGACCACAAAATTCGAGATAGAAATAATTATTTTATGATTATTTTGAGGTCTATGATATGATTGCATGATTGTGTGAAAATTTCGTGAAGAAATTCTATGCATAAAGTGTGCAATTTGAAGTTAGGGACTAAATTGAATAAGTTGCAAAACTTGCATTCTAGAAGTTTCTAGTATGAAATTGCTTTGAAATATTATTTAGGAGGACTTAAATAGAAATTTGACCAATTTCTAAGTGATGGACAAAAATTGGACATAAATGGAATTTTTGAAAGTTTAGTAAGGAAGGGCATTTTGGTCATTTGGTAATTAAAAGAAATAAAAAGGGAAAATAAAGCCAAAATTGACTCATCTTTCTCATGGAGGCCGAAATTAGCATGGGGGTAGCCATGGCTAGGGTTTTAAAGCTTTCCATGCTCAATAGTAAGTCCGTTCTAACCCCGTTTTTCAAGTTCTTTACGTTTTTGGAATCCGGGTAATTTGATTAAGCTTATTCTAGCAATAATTTAAGCTAGGGTTCATATTTGGAAAAATACCCATAGGTGAAATGTGTTTATTTTTCTGTTTTATAAAAGAATATGAGGTTTTAAATTATATTAGACAACTTGTGCTACTCGGTTTTAAGTGAAAACGAGTAAAAGGGCTTAATCGATGAAAACACCTAATAGTCATAAGTGTATGTTAGAGTGAGAATTTGATGTTGCCATAGAAGGGAAAAGTGATCATCATGTCATAAAACATAAGAATAAGGGATGAAGTTTAATTCCCGAGCCTAGGGGCAAAAGTGTAAATATGCAAAAGTTTAGGGGCAAAATTGTAATTTTTCCAAAGTTTGAGTTAAGGACTGTTTTGAATAGTAAATTAATTAAATAAGTAAAATATGATGTTTTAGATCCCGAAAAACGAGATTTGAACCTAGAATGAGAGAAAAATCAAAAATTAGGAAAGTTGGTAAAATGGCCGTTTTAGTATCGAGGTAAGTTCATATGTATAATAAGCATTAATTTATGCATGTTTCAATGTAAAATTGATATATTCATTATGATTTCGAGGTGTTGAAAGTATGTAAGTTGGTATGATAATAATCTGACAATAATGTTGTAATTTATATTTGAAAGTTAAATTTAGTGAATTAATTGAATTATATTAAATTAAATGATTATGGTGCCAAGATTATGAATTGATTTAAAAATATGTCTATGGTACATTAAGTGCATTGAATTATTATACATAAATTTGATTTCTATGATTATGGATATTATGGGAAATTGTAAGTTCATATGATTTTTAATAAGGCAATGTGTAATTTAATGTTATTGCCTTGATATTAAATGAGATGTAAGTTTATATGTAAGTAATACATCAATATTACTTGTATTATGATATTTTATAATAATATTGGAAATATGTTTGTCGATAATTACTTGATTGGTGAAATTGTTGGAAAGAGAGAAATCCAGTTGAACCTTGGAAAGATTTGATGATCTGAGATAGTATGTAGCTAGGTCACATGTATGGTCTTGAGTGCACATCATGTGTACAAGAGAGCTACAAGACATTATGATGTAGCTAGGTCACATGGGTGATATTATGTGTACACCATGTAGACAAGAGAGCTACGGGATATATGTAGCTAGGTCGCATGCGTGGTTCCAAGTGAAGGACACCATGTAGACAAGAGAGCTACGAGATAAATTGGCTAGGTCACATGTGTGGTACTGAGTGTTCACCATGTGTACAAGAGAGCCGAACTATATGATGGGTGGAGCTATGTGCTGAAACCACCAAGTATCGAGGATTGATCCGAAGTGTTCAACGGGAGACTCTCTATGTATTGCTTTGTGAGTTTTGTGATGAATAAGTGCAGGAACTTGATTATGTGAATGATGTGTTCATTAAGTGACCAGGATGTGGTGAGGTTATAAACAAGTAAGTTATACTTTTGAGGATGATTTTATGGTGACCTTGTGATCATGGGCCTATACTTGTGATGTATGAAATGTGGTGAAAATGATTCATGATATGTATGTTAAAATGAGGTTAATACAAAGAAAGTGTGAAAGAGTGAATTAACAATAAAACTGTTTTGGACAGTAGCAGTGATGTGATTTTTAAAAATCACCAAAAATAGTAGAAATTAAATCAGAGACTGAATGAGATATCAAATTAAATCTTAATAAGTCTATTTTCATATAAAAGAAATAGAGTAAGAAAAGGAATTCTATATTTTGTGATATTTATGTTTTTGTGAGACTGGTTCAGAATGATTACGTCATCCCCTGTTCTGACTTTGGAAAATCACAAAATTTTGGATAAAAATAATTAAGGCTTAAACTTATATTTTAAAAATCCGTAATGAGTCTATTTTCAAGATAAATCAACAAGAACATTATCGAAGTTCTGTACTGTGAGATAATCAATTTTTAGTGAAGAGAGGTCAGAACTATCAGAAAGTGAAATAAGGGAAATTTTAATGAATAAACTGTACTAATTGGCTAAACCAAAAATTATGAAAATTTTATGGTGGAAAGATATGTGAGTCTAGTTTTATGGGAAATTTATGGATATTAATTTGGAGCTCTTTAGCTCGAATTATAAATAAGTAAGTGACTATGACTCGTGTGGACAGTTTGATGTGAGCATTTATTAGTAAATTGTGAAATCGTACTTACAAGAATGCTATATACATTAAGGATGTGGAAGGAGAGGAGGAGGAGGAAAATAAATATATGTGGAATACAGGGAAACTATGGTATATGAAATATTGATATAATGAAATAAATGATATGTGTTTATAAGAAAACAGAAAGAGAATGATATGTATCATGACATGTATATATATATATGACTAGTCTCAATGTAATGCTTGTTGGGTATGGAGTTTAATTGAAATGTTTCAGCAAACATGTTATTTTATGATCTGAATTGTGGTATTTTATAAAGGTATGATCTAGTTTTAAATATGAATGCTTGATGATTAAGTGAAGATATTTGGTAAGATGATAATCTTGGTATAAATGTATAAGTGGTACTATAATAAACAAGGTAAAATGAGTATGAGAGACACATGTATGATGACATGCAAATGCTATGTTTGTGGTTTAATTGAGAATATTTAATCATTAAATGAATACCATGTTATATGCTTTTGATTTTGTATAAGTGTGTAAGAGATTAAGGTTGATCAAAGCTTGGAAAATAGCCGGTATATTCCACACAGCAGAGACACGACCATGTGTCTCGGTAGTGTATGGAACACGACTTTGGGACTCGGGCGTGTAGAGCCTTAAAGCATGAAATTTCCAAGATTTTCGTAAGTTCTCAGTTTAGTCCCGAACCCTTTCTAAAGTATGTTTTGGGCTTCGTAGACTCAAATAAGGGACTATGTGTGAGTGAATGAACGTTTTGAAATATGAATGAAATTTTATGGCCCGTATTTTAGTTTAATGTTTGTATGTTTTTCCGATAATGCCTCGTACCTTATCCCGGCCTCGGGTACGGGTAAGGGGTGTTACAGCCCCTATGTTACTCAGTTGGCTCTACACTTCGAGCTCCTCAGCACCGCGACCCAGGAATCATCCCTTACCCTCATCGGCCAGATGTCTCTACAAGGCGTCTCGAGCTTGCTTAGCATGAGGATCATCGAGAGGCGCCGAGGAACCTACCCTTCCCAATATCGTCTCGCCTAATCTATCGAAGAGAAATCCTACAAGGACATTCCTGATGATGTCCTTCCACAGCACAAGGACCCACCGACTCAACCACCACCACCCTCTCGTCCAGTTCATGCAGCGCTTCATATGCTGACATATCTGAGCGCCTCACTAGATTCGAGCAGTAGTGTTTTTAACGATTTGACAACATTGATGCTACTCTACAGTAGATTTTTCAGCACCTCCACATCTCATTGCCAAACCCACCTTGCGAACCATCCAGCGATGAAAATGTTTAAAAACATTTATTTATTATTTTATGTTTTTAATTTTTATTAAAACTACTTTTTATTTTTATTATTAGATTTTAGAATTTTATTTTTAATTATCAATTTCGGTTATTTCTTTATGAGTAACTATTCTTCCTAATAGCCCCTAAAAAGTTCCTAATTTTATCATAGTTATATAGAGCTCTTAAGCTTATCATCGCATAGGAACTAACAACTCCACCGGGAAAGGTTCTTCACGACTACCATGTACTGATCGACCACGACCATAGCTACCATTAGATATAATATTCTTTTGGCATAGGCCTTATGGACTAATGAACCTCTAGACCGCCGGAGTATCCTCCTCCACTCTCGAACCGATTACTCTCTTAAACTCCAGTTCTAGGAATTCATCATACAGGAACTTCTCTCCCTATCTTATTTTTATACTCTAATATCTATCTTTGTACATTGAGGGCAATGTACATCTTAAGTGTGGGGGGTATTTATTCCATTATCAAAAAAATCCCTGAATGACTACCTTGTTCTCTTGAAAAACTCTCATATCATATTTAGGATAAATTTTGATTTATTTTTTTATTTTTGTTGATATATCTTGAATTAAAAATAGGCATTTATGCATTGATTGTTTAAACTTTAAGACATTAGAGAATCAAGCATGAGAAGTTGATTTTTAAGAATTTAAAATCTTAGGTTGTTTCCCCAAAGTTTAGGTATTACTTTGAGTTGGAATTCACAAGTTTTAAACATCAAAAAGCCATAATTTTTGTGAGATTTTTGAGCGTTTTGAGCATCTATTAATTCTTTCATGCTCACTTTTATTATTGCTTTGAGTGCGTCAGTATTGAACTGTTATTCTAGAACTTGCTTGATTATGCACGTCGAGACTACACCATTTGATTTGATATGTCAAAATGATTAAGGCACTTAGGATTAACCCACTCATGCCATGAAAAGCCTACCTCCACAATTAACCCCTAGTAAACCCCCTTGAGCCTAACAAGTCATTTCTTGTATTACCCTTAATATTAACCCTCAACCCATTATTGTTGAAATCTCCTAAATTAATTTGATCCCTATTTTTGTCAAGATTTAGGTTGAGTAAATTGCTTAGCTATGTCTTGTTTGTAATAAGTTAGTCTGTTTTATTTAACTTTTTCTTAAAAAAAAAAAACAACTATGTATACACATTAGTAATTCCATATTCTGAGAAAAAGCTCTGTTGTACGCAAGTGATGATTAACTCTTTTTCTAGTTAGGAAATTTTTCAATTCAATCTCGATTCTAACCCTTTCTTTCAGCTTGTGATCACAGCTCCTAACCAAGCCTCATTACAACCCTCTAAAGACCTTTTGATTGATGTTTCATCTCAAATTATCAGTGGTGGAGATTTAATTTTCATGCAAGCCTATGGTAATGACTTTTCATTATTGACTATTGAGAGCTTCATTCATTGTCCTTAAAACACCTCGAGTGATTTGAGTGGATCTTTAGTGAGGATGTGAAACTCTGTGATATTCTGAATCAAAGGTAGTTACTTAAATGAGGAGAGACACCTATGTTTTTAGGACAAAATGCTCAACTTAGAATGTTTGAAACTTTTATGTTTTCTTTTAGTTGAATTCTCAATGTATGATTACCTATGAATTGTTCTGAGATATTATCGATAGAAATTATAAGTTGAGAAGAATTTATTTTGATTATGAGTTGAGAATTTTGCTTGAGGACAAGCAAATGCTTAAGTGTGGAGGTATTTGATAAACCGTAATTTATACATATTTTTACCCCATGTTTAATGCATTTTATGGATGATTTCCTATTAGAATTGGTGAATTTGATGCTCCTAATGCTTTAATTTCATGTTTTATACTTAGGAGAGCATAGGAGAGCGAAAGGAACGAGAAACGGGCCAAAACTAGAGAAAATGGGCCAAAGTACGAAATCAACACGGCCTAGACCTCCTCACACGGGCAGACCACACGGCCGTGTCAATTTGGCAAGCTCGAGCACGGCCTGAAATAATCACACACGGGCGTGCCCCTGTCGAGCCCAAGTTAAGTCCAATTCAGAAAAGGCTAATTTTAAGGGATTTTAGGCATTCCAAAGCCTATAAATACACCCTAGAGGAGGAAGAAAAGGGGGCACAGAATAGGGAGTAAGTAATTACTCCAAGGAAGCCGATCGATCCATCTCAGAAGCCGGATTCACCATCAAGACTGAATATCTCTCCTCAATTTCCTCTTCAGGAGTTTTGGGTTTTCTTTATGTTTTGTATTCTTTATTATTCTGAGATGTTTTCTTATTTAGTTATGAACTAAAACCCCTAAATACCTAAGGGGAATGAAACCTAAGACGAATCTTGTTATTATTTTCTGAATTGTATGATAAATATTTAACTTGTTCTTGATTATGTGTTCTTAATTCTTATTTTGATATCCCAGGATACTGATTCAAGATAAGCTCTTATTCAGAGGAGGAATAGACCCAATCTAAGAGTAAATTTTTCATAATTAAGCGGAGTTGATTGCGCGCCTAAACATAGGGTGAAAGATTCTGACAGATTACGGTGAAACCTAATAAGGGGATCCATAGATCGAGTTAATGCAACCCTAAGGTGTTAATTAGATAAAGGTCTCAATTATTCAATCTAGGGATTACAAGTTATTAGTCTTGAATAGGGATAATAACATAACTTAGGGATCTCTATGGAACAAGTTAAATGAAAAAATCGTCCGATTTGGAGCCAGAATAACAAGTACAGTCTAGGTGGATTTTTTCCCTAGGTATTGTCTTAATTCAATCGATTTTCCCAAAAGCAATTCCCCAATTCTATTCTCTGTGAATTCTTAGTTCCCTTGGGTTCGGCAATCCGGTATTGCTAAAACTATACTACTGTTCTATAGGTACACTTGCCTACATCGCAATAATAGTTAGTTTCAAGAACGATTAATTATAAATATTTAAAACCTATCATGAAATAGTACGACCACCTCCACAAGTCCCTGTTATGCCACAAGCTGTAAATCTGATTCAATTGAGTAAGCCTCCTGTTGATAAAATTAGAAAATATGGGGCTGAAGAGTTCCGTGCTACTATTGATGATGATGCTGAGAGTGCTGAGTTTTGGCTCGAGAATACAAAATGAGTGTTTGATGAAATGTCATGTACTCCTGATGAATGTCTTAAATGTGATGTTTCACTTTTGAGAGATACGGCGTACAATTAGTGGAAAACGTTGATATTAGTGGTTCTAAAAGAATGAGTCACTTGGAAGTTCTTTCAGACTGAGTTTAGAAAGAAGTACATCAGTCAGAGATTCATAGATCAGAAACACAAAGAGTTTCTTGAGCTGAAATAGTGCTGTATGTCTGTTATGGGATACAAATGAAAATTTGTAAGATTAAGTCAATATGCATGAGAATGGGTCTTGCCTAAAGCAATTATGTGCAAAAGATTTGAAGATGGCTTGAATGAAGATATCCGCTTGTTAGTCGGGATTCTAGAAATAAAAGAGTTTGTTGTTCTTGTCAAACGAGCATGTAAAGCTGAGGAACTCAGGAAAGAGAAAGAAAAAGCTGACTTGGAAACTAGAGGGGTACGAAAAATATCATCGAGTAAGTCATTTCAGTTAGCATCAAAGAAGTTCCGAGATGATTTTAGGCATTCAAAGTCTACTGTGGGTTATTCTAGACTAGATCGAGACAGACCACCTGTGAGTTCGAAAGCTACCACAGCAGCTAGTGTTGGTAACATCAAATCTAACTGACCCGAGTGTAGAAATTATGTTAAATGCCACCCCGATGACTATAGATTGAATGATCGGGCCTGTTTTAAATGTGGATCGTTAGATCATTCCATTCGTGATTGTCCCGAGTTGGTTCAACAAGACATAGTGCAGAATGCGAGGTCGAGTAACACTGCAGCTAGAGGTAGACCACCCAGAAACACGAGTAATGTGAGTGGTAGCCAGAGAATGACTAAAGACATGGCTATGAGATCTGAAGCCGAGCACCTGCAAGAACCCATGCTATTCGCGCTTGCAAAGAAGCTTCACTTCAGATGTTATTACCGGTACTTTCACTCTCTATGATACTATTGTGATTGCATTGATAGATCTAGGATCAACTCATTCTTATGTATGTGAGACTTTAGTAACTAGTAAGACTTTGCCTGTAGAGTCTACTGAATTTGTGATTAGAGTATCGAACCCCTTAGCCAGACGTTTCTTAGTTGAAAAAGTATGCAAGAACTGTCCGTTGATGATTCGAGATTCCTACTTTTCAACCGATCTGATGTTGTTACCATTCGAAAAATTTGATATAATTCTGGGTATGGATTGGTTAACTGTAACGCCCCGTACCCGAGACCGTTGCCGGAGTCGAACACGAGGTATTTACGGACTTATTTCATTTACTTACACAGTTCATTTTTAAATTTACAGACATTCTGGTTAACTACATCACAGTCACTTTAAAAATCATATCTTGAGTTCCAAAGCTCAAAAACTGATTCTGTAAATTTTTCCTGAAACTACACTCACATATCTATCTACAAATTTTTTTCTAGGATTTTTTGTTGGTCCAATTAGTACATTTATTAGTTAAAGTCTCCCCTGTTTCAGGGTTCGACTACTCTGACCTTCATGCATTACGACTTAGATATCTCCCTGTACAGGGATTCAATACTTATGTAGTTTGTTTCTAATGAAACTAGACTCGAAGAGGAATCTGTAAATATAGGGCGTGACTTCTAATTATCTCTGGTTCATTTATAGTGAATTTCCAAAGTCAGATCAGGGGATCCAGAAATTGCTCTGGCCCTATTTCACGAAAACTTAAACATCTGTTAAATTACGACTCATATGATCATTTCGTTTCTTCCATATGAAAATAGACTCATCAAGGTTCGATTACATAATTTATTCACTATTTAATTCTATTTCTAATATTTTAGTGATTTTCAAATTCACATCACTCTTCTTTCAAGCATCTGCTTTTAAGGTAGACTTTACCTATTTCATAATTTCCATGATTCAACTAGCCCTTTAACATACATAGCACAAAAATATGAACGTGATTAACCATTCCAATGGATAATCATTGCCAAGCATTTCCACACCTCTCAATAACCATATATATACAAAATGATTATAACGCTATGCTCAAAATATATAAGCCATTTTCGCATGGCTATCCAAATATATACAATACCAAAGTACTTGACTAACAACAAAAAGGCAGCCCTATACATGCCATTATCAGAGTTCAACTAAAAGAGTACCAAAAGGGCTTTGATAGTGTGGGCGACTTCGACTTTGACACTCCCGAGTCCGATAGCTGACGAACCAAAATCTATAAAATAGAGAATCAAAGAAACAGAAAAAGCATTTAATGCTTAGTAAGTTTTGAGCAATGAAATTAGGCACAACTGAAGTATAGCATTCATATGACTAGACGGATAATTTCATATACACATATTCTCAAAATCATACCTACTTCACATTTCCAACCCTTATATTCATACATAAGGGATCAACTTAACCAAAGGCCGGAAACTTATTAATCGACTGAGCGAATACTATTTAAAAGGAATCAACTATTCCAATGCATATACGAAACATACCTCATCGTTGGGATTTTACGAGCATATTAATTGAAATTATTACAGCAAGATCGCTCACTTCCAAACCCAAGTATCTTTGGGATTTAGCCGGATATAACAACTCGCACAAATGCCTTCGGGTCTTAGCCCAGATATAGTCACTAGCATAAATGCCTTCGGGACTTAGCCCGGATATAGTCGCTAGCACAAATGCCTTCGGGTCTTAGCCCGAATATAGCAACTCGCACAAATGCCTTCGGATCTTAGTCCGGATATAGTCACTAGCACAAAAGCCTTTAGGACTTAGCCCGGATATCATTCGAATAACCATGCACATATATCAATAAATCATGACACATCCATATTTCATTTTCATTACTAAAGCTCAAACGCAAGACACTTATCACACTTACCAATTTCGGCTCAATAGCCACATACAAAGAGCATGATTTTGATTGGCTTTCTAACATGATCTCTATACACATTCGGCTACCCGTCATAGGCATAAACTAATCACCTCAATATATAATTCAAGTAGAATCATTATATCACCGTTTATTTGTTATGCTTGTATGTCATGACTTAATCAAATCATAAACTAAGTTTCATTACTCGACGACTTACCTCAAATGTTGTCGAATGATTTCAACGGCTATTCGATCACTTTTTCCTTTCCCTTATCCAACTTTGATCCTCCAAGCTCTTGAGCTTAAGTTCAACAAATTTGAACTAGTCATTAATCGACTATTCAAGCATTACTTTCAGAATATAATACATATGGATTCGACTTTCACACATATAGTTTATAGTAAGCTTTATAAAAATCAATAATTAATTCATTAGCAAATTTTCATTAATGTTTACAATATAATTACAGTTTCCTTATAAGTGACTTCCGAACAACAGTCACTAAAGTTTTTATAACTGAGCTTGAAACTCCAAATAAATTTCCATAAATTTTTCTTGACAGAAGACTCATTTGTCTATTATCCATAAAATTTTCAAAATTTTAGTTTAGCCCAACAATACCAGATTTTTCTTAAAGCTCACCTTGTTTCCTTTGCTTGACTAAATTGACTACTCTTCACTACGAATCAAATTTCTCATTGTACAGAATTCAAAATATGTTCTCGTTTATTTAATTTGAAACTAGACTCATTAAGGAGTCTAAGCATATAAATTTTATCTTAGGGACATTTTTTTACAATTTATACTGATTTTATAAAAACAGAACAGGGAATCTAGTAGTCATTTTGACTCAGCCCCACAATACTTCAAATATCTCAAGATCAGTAACTCTTTTTTTTTATGGTTTCTTTTCTAAGAAACTATACTCTTCAAGCTTTAATTACATAATTCATTCAGCCTCTAACTAAACTCCTACAATTTATGGCGATTTTCCAAAATCACCTTAATAGCTAGCTTAGCAAACCTTAATTTAACATATAATTGTTCATAACACAATTAAAGCATCCTCTTCATTCCTTCGATTCAAAGCACATACATTGCCCAATAATATCCAAAATCATATCCTCTCCATCTAACTACCAATTTTTTCATCCAAATAACATGAACAACAACCATATTTCTCTTCTACTTCCTACCATGGCGAATGCTCAAGACACCCTACCATTTCAAGTTTGGTCATGGGTTAAGCAAAGAGCTTAATGACTAACTCAAAAAATGCTAGAAATCCAAGAATCATCCTTGAACTTACCTTGATTTAGCTAACCACCATAGCTGAATTTTTCCAAGCTTTTTCTCTTCTAGTCACGGCAATGAGGAGCAAAGATGACAACTTTGGTTTCTCCTCCCATTACCACATGTTTTATTATTCTTAATTCCTTATTTTATTTTGTAAACTAATAATGCTAATAGAAAATACATATTATCATTCATGACCCATACCATGGCCGGCCACTAGCTATTATAAATGGAAATTTGACATGCAAACCCCTCATTTATATAACATGCATTAATAGGTCCTTATAGATTAACCTATTACCTTTTAAAAGTGTCACACATAAGTCCTATTAATTAAATTCACATGCAATCGACTAAATCGAAGCTTAAAACTTTCACACATTCATATTCACATATTTTAGACAATAAATATCATATTTAAATATTTCGGTGACTCGGTTTAGCGGTCCCGAAACCACTTTCCGACTAGGGTCAATTTAGGGCTGTCACAACTCTCCCCCACTTAAGAAATTTTCGTCCCCGAAAATCTTACCGGTAAATAGGTTTGGGTATCGTTCTTTCATAGAGTTCTCGGTTTCCCAAGTAGCTTCTTCGATCCCGTGTTTGAGCCATAACACCCTTACTAACGGAACCCTTTTGTTTCGCAACTCTTTCACTTCACGAGCTAGGATACAAATCGGTTCTTCTTCATAACTCATATCGGCTTGAATTTCAACCTCGGAGGGATTTATTATGTGCGAAGGGTCGGATCTGTAACGTCGAAGCATCGAAACATGAAAAACGTTGTGAATCTTCTCGAGGTCAGGGGGTAAAATCAATTTATATGCCATTGGGCCAACTCGTTCGGATATTTCATACGGCCCTATGAACCTCGGACTCAATTTGCCCTTACGGCCAAATCTGGGTATCTTTTTCCAAGGCGAAACTTTAAGAAACACTTTATCTCCCACCTGATACTCAATGTCTTTTCGTTTCAAATCCGCGTACTACTTCTGACGATCTGATGCTGCCTTCAGACTTTCACGAATTATTTTTACTTTCTGCTCAGCATCTTTAATCAAATCAACTCCGAAAATTTTACTTTCACCGAGCTCGGTCCAAAACAATGGTGTACGGCATTTGCGACCGTACAAAGCCTCGTAAGGTGCCATCTTAATACTTGATTGAAAACTATTGTTGTAAGCGAATTCGATCAAAGGTAAATACCGTTCCCATGAACCACTAAACTCAATGATGCAACATCTCAACATATCCTCGAGTATCTGAATTATCCGCTCAGATTGACCATCGGTTTGGGGATGAAAAGCGGTGCTAAAATGCAACTTGGTACCCAAAGCTTCTTGCAATTTCTTCCAAAATCGCGAGGTGAATCTCGGATCTCCATCTGACACAATAGAAATGGGTACCCCGTGTAATCTCACAATCTGAGAAACATACAATTCAGCTAGTTTATCCAATGAATAATCCGTACGTACGGGAATAAAATGAGCCGACTTTGTCAGTCTATCAACAACAACCCAAATCGCATCTTTCTTACTCGCCGACAATGGTAACCCAGATACAAAGTCCATCGTGATTCGTTCCCATTTCCATTCAGGTATCATGATCGGCTGAAGTAAACCTGTAGGCACTTGATGTTCCGCTTTCACTTGTTGGCATATTAAACACTTCGAAATGAAATCGGAAATGTCTCGTTTCATACCATGCCACCAAAACTGACGTCTCAGATCGTTGTACATTTTCGTACTCCCCGGGTGAATTGGCATTCGGCTACAATGAGCTTCGTTCAGAATCATCGAAATAAGTTCCGAATTTCTTGGAACACACAAACGACTTCTGAACCTCAAACAATCGTCATCATCAATTTGAAACTCTGATTCCATATTCGAAACACATTCAGCCCGTTTTGCAACTAATTCATCATCAACTTTCTGAGCTTCACGAATTTGATGAATCAACGATGGTCTAGCCTTTAATTCCACTACTAACACATTGTCGGATAGAACAGACAAGTGTACATTCATCGTTCGTAAAGCAAATCGTGATTTACAACTTAAAGCATCCGCAACCACATTAGCCTTTCCCGGGTGATAGTCAATGACAAGCTCATAATCTTTTAACAACTCGAGCCAATGTCTTTGTCGCAGATTCAAGTCTCTTTGAGTCATCAAATATTTGAGACTTTTGTGATCCGAATTTACTTGGCACTTCTCACCAAATAAGTAATGTCGCCATATTTTCAAAGCGAATACGATGGCAGCTAGTTCGAGATCATGGGTTGGATAATTTTTCTCATGTGGCTTCAATTGTCTCGATGCATAAGCTACAACTCGACCTTCTTGCATCAATACACAACCCAACCCAAGTAAGGATGCGTCACTGTAAATGACAAACTCTTTGCCTGATTCAGGCTGCACTAGTACTAGAGCTTCAGTCAAGTAAGTTTTTACTTGATCGAAACTTTTCTGACATTTTTCTGACCATTCGAACTTAACATCTTTCTGAAGTAGCTTCGTCATTGGTGTGGCTATCATCGAGAAACCCTTTACAAACCGTCTGTAGTAATCGGCAAGTCCCAAAAAGCTCCAAACCTCAGTAATATTTCTCGGGGGCTTCCAGTTAAGTATGGCTAAAATTTTGCTCGGATCAACTCGAATACCCGATGCGGATACCGCATGACCCAAGAAGCTCACCTCTCTTAACCAGAACTCACACTTACTGAACTTAGCATATAACTGTTTATCTCGTAAAATCTGCAACACTAATCTCAGGTGCTCAGCATGCTCGGTTTCATCTCTTGAATAGACCAAGATGTCATCAATAAACACAACTACAAACCGGTCCAAATACTATCTGAAGACCCAATTCATCAGATCCATAAATACCGCAGGGGCATTAGTGAGCCCAAACGGTATCACTAAGAACTCATAGTGACCGTATCTCATTCTGAAAGCTGTTTTGGGTATATCCGAATCTCGAATTCGCAACTGATAATAACCCGATCTCAAATCTATCTTTGAAAACACTGAGGCTCCCTTTAGTTGATCAAACAAATCATCAATGCGCGGTATCGGATATTTATTCTTTATTGTTGCCTTATTCAGCTGACGATAGTCGATGCACAACCTTATGGTTCCGTCCTTCTTTTTCACAAACAATACTGGTGCACCCCAAGGTGAGAAACTTGGTCGAGCGAAACCTCTAAACATCAACTCTTGCAACTGAGCTTTCAATTCCTTTAATTCCGTTGGTGCCATACGATACGAAGCTATCGAAATCGGTGTAGTCCTAGGTACAAGCTCGATGCCAAACTCTACCTCCCGAACAGGTGGTAAACCCAGTAATTCTTCGGGAAAAACATCCAAATATTCACAACCCACCGGCACAGATTCAGGCTTCTTTTCTAACTCTTTGTCATCAAGTACATACGCAAGGTATGCTTCACACCCCTTTCTTACATATTTCTGAGCCAACATCGATGATATTACAGCTAGCAACCTATTCAAGTCAGTAGACTCAACTCGGATTATCTCGTTATTTACACACCTCAAATCGATGGTTTTTCTTTTGCAATTTACAATTGCATCATGTACGGTCAACCAATCCATACCGAGGATAACATCAAATTCATCAAACGGTAAAAGCATCAAATCGGATAGAAAACAGAAACCTCAGATTACTAGGGGACATTTCTTACACACTTTGTCGACAAGCACGTAACAACCCAAGGGATTTGACACCCGAATTACGAACTCAGTAGACTCAACAGGTAAAGTCTTCTTTGGATGCTAAGGTTTCACATATATAAGAATGAGTAGAACCGGGGTCAATCAAAGCAATCACATTAGTATCAAAGAGAGTAAAAGTACGGTAATAACATCCGGCGAGGAAGCATCCTCGCGTCTTGCCAGATAGCATAAGCTCTAGCAGAGCACGAGCCTCGAGATCTGGTTGTAGCATCTCTAGATCCTCTCTGACCGCCACTAGCATTGCCCATATTTCTAGATGGTCTACCCCGAGCAGTAGTAGCACCAGGTTTCCCACTCTGATTTACATTCTGTTCAGACAATCTCGGGCAATCTTTAATAAAGTGGTCAGCTGATCCGCACTTGTAACAGGAGTGGTCATGGAATCTACAACTCCCCGAATGCCATTTACCACAATACTGACACTCCGTTCTGTCTCGACGATCATTTCCAACACTAGCGACCGAAGTGACTCGTGCACTCACAGGGCGTCGATCACGATCTCATCTAGAAAAGCCCGAAGTGTCTCTAGATCGGCCTAAACCATCTCTAAATTTCTTCAATAACTGTTGAAAGGGCTTTCCCGAAGATCTCTTACGAAACTCCTTTGCTCCTATATCAGCTTTTGTTTTCTCCTTACTGAGCTCCTCGGCTTTGCAAGCTCGCTCGACAAGTACCATAAATTCTCGGATTTCTAAAATGCCAACATACAGCTTTATATCATCGTTCCGTCCATCTTCGAAACGTTTACACATCACAGCTTCTGAAGAAATGCATTCTCGCGCGTACCGGCTAAGCCTTACAAACTTTCATTCATAGTCGGTAACCGACATGGAACCTTGTTTAAGTTCAAGAAATTCCCTCCGTTTTTTATCAATGAATCTCTGACTGATATACTTTTTTGGAAACTCGGTTTGGAAAAACTCCCAAGTTACTTGCTCTCTGGGCACAACAGAAATCAACGTATTCCACCAATAGTAGGCAGAATCACGTAGCAAGGAGATAGTACACTTTAGGCATTCATCGGGTGTGCAAGATAGTTCATCAAGTACCCGAATAGTGTTGTCCAACCAAAATTCAGCTTGCTCGGCATCGTCATTGTCCGTAGCTTTAAATTCAAGAGCCCGTGTTTTCGGATTACATCAACTGGGGCTTATTTGACCTTATTTGGTCGATTACGGAGGTATTGCAAAGGGGGTTGTATTAGTCGGGAATGGGGATTGTGGAACAGCCGTATTAGTTCGAATGTATTGGTTGAACCAATCATTCATCACGCTATAGACATCTTGTCTGGCTTTATCATTCGGATTACTAGCAATAGGTTGAGAGTCCGCCGGCACTGTCCCTTGTGTGGGAGCAGGCGCTACACTCTCAAGAACATCAGCTACCACTCGGTTGGGATCGGGATCCATTACTATAAATAAACACATTTTCAATTGTCAGAAATCATCACACTATCAAATAATCACATAATGGCATGTATAGCTAGACCCAAACGTATTACGGTAGTCCTAAAATCGACTAAACCGTAGCTCTGATACCATTTAAAATTGTAACGCCCCGTACCCGAGACCGTTTCCGGAGTCGAAGAAGAGGTATTTACGGACTTATTTCATTTACTTACACAGTTCATTTTTAAATTTCTAGACATGCTGGTTAACTGCATCACAGTCACTTTAAAAATCATATCTCGAGTTCCAAAGCTCGAAACCCGATTCTGTAAATTTTTCCTAAAACTAGACTCATATATCTATCTTCAAATTTTTTCTCGGATTTTTGGTTGGGCCAATTAGTACATTTTATTAGTTAAAGTCTCCCCTGTTTCAGGGTTCGACTACTCTGACCTTCATGCATTACGACTTAGATATCTCCTTGTACAGGGCTTCAATACTTATGTAGTTTGTTTCTAATGAAACTAGACTCGAAGAGGTATCTGTAAATATAGGGCATGACTTCTAATTATCTCTGGTTAATTTATAGTGAATTTCCAAATTCAGATCAGGGGATCCAGAAATCGCTCTGGCCTTGTTTCACGAAAACTTAACCATCTCTTAAATTACGACTCATATGATCATTTTGTTTCTTCCATATGAAAATAGACTCATCAAGGTTCGATTACATAATTTATTCACTATTTAATTCTATTCCTAATATTTTTAGTGATTTTTCAAATTCACATCACTGCTGCTGTCGGCATCTGTTTTTAAGGTAGACTTTACCTATTTCATAATTTCCATGATTCAACTAGCCCTTTAACATACATAGCACAAAAATATGAACGTGATTAACCATTCCAATGGCTAATCATTGCCAAGCATTTCCACACCTCTCAATAACCATATATATACAAAATGATTATAACGCTATGCTCAAAATATATAAGCTATTTTCGCATGGCTATCCAAATATATACAATACCAAAGTACTTGACTAACAACAAAAGGGTAGCCCTATACATGCCATTATCAGAGTTCAACTAAAAGAGTACCAAAAGGGCTTTGATAGTGTGGGCGACTTGACTTTGACACTCCGAGTCCGATGGTGACGAACCAAAATCTATAAAATAGAGAATCAAAGAAACGGAATAAGCATTTAATGCTGAGTAAGTTTTGAGCAATGAAATTAGGCACAACTGAAGTATAGCATTCATATGACTAGACGGATAATTTCATATACACATATTCTCAAAATCATACCTACTTCACATTTCCAACCCTTATATTCATACATAAGGGATCAACTTAACCAAAGGCCGGAAACTTATTAATCGACTGAGCGAATACTATTTAAAAGGAATCAACTATTCCAATGCATATACGAAACATACCTCATCATTGGGATTTTACGAGCATATTAATTGAAATTATTACAGCAAGACTTCCAAACTCAAGTATCTTCGGGATTTAGCCGGATATAACAACTCGCACAAATGCCTTCGGGTCTTAGCCCGGATATAGTCACTAGCATAAATTCCTTCGGGACTTAGCCCGGATATAGTCACTAGCACAAATGCCTTCGGGTCTTAGCCCGGATATAGCAACTCGCACAAATGCCTTCGGATCTTAGTCCGGATATAGTCACTAGCACAAAAGCCTTTGGGACTTAGCCCAGATATCATTCGAATAACCATGCACATATATCAATAAATCATGACACATCCATATTTCATTTTCATTACTAAAGCTCAAACACAAGACACTTATCACACTTACCAATTTCGGATCAATAGCCACATACAAAAAGCATGATTTTGATTGGCTTTATAACATGATCTCTATACACATTCGGCTACCCGTCATAGGCATAAACTAATCACCTCAATATATAATTCAAGTAGAATCATTATATCACCGTTTATTTGTTATGCTTGTATGTCATAACTTAATCAAATCATAAACTAAGTTTCATTACTAGACGATTTACCTTGGATGTTGTCGAATGATTTCAACGGCTATTCGATCACTTTTTCCTTTCCCTTATCCAACTTTGATCCTCCAAGCTCTTGAGCTTAAGTTCAACAAATTTTAACTAGTCATTAATCGACTATTCAAGCATTACTTTCAGAATATAATACATATGGATTCGACTTTCACACATATAGTTTATAGTAAGCTTTATAAAATCAATAATTAATTCATTAGCAAATTTTCATTAATGTTTACAATATAATTACAATTTCCTTATAAGTGACTTCTGAACAACAGTCACTAAAGTTCTTATAACTGAGCTACGAAACTCCAAATCAATTGCCGTAATTTTTCTTGACAGAAGACTCATTTATCTATTATCCATAAAATTTTCAAAATTTTTAGTTTAGCCCAACAATACCAGATTTTTCTTAAAGCTCACCTTGTTTCACTGTTTGACTAAACTAACTACTCTTCACTACGAATCAAATTTCTCATTGTACAGAATTCAAAATATGTTTTCGTTTATTTAATTTGAAACTAGACTCATTAAGGAGTCTAAGCATATAAATTTTATCTTAGGGACATTTTTGTACAATTTATATTGATTTTATAAATACAAAACAGGGAATCTAGTAGTCATTTTGACTCAGCCCCACAATACTTCAAATATCTCAAGATCAGTAACTTTTTTGTTTTTATGGTTTCTTTTTCTAAGAAGCTAGACTCTTCAAGCTTTAATTACATAATTCATTCAGCCTCTAACTACACTCCTACAATTTATGGCAATTTTCTAAAATCACCTTAATAGCTAGCTTAGCAAACCTTAATTTAACATATAATTGTTCATAACACAATTAAAGCATCCTCTCCATTCCTTCAATTCAAAGCACATACATTGCCCAATAATATCCAAAATCATATCCTCTCCATCTAACTACCAATTTTTTTCATCCAAATAACATGAACAACAACCATATTTCTCTTCTACTTCCTACCATGGCCGAATGCTCAAGACACCCTACCATTTCAAGTTTGGTCATGGGTTAAGCAAAGAGCTTAATGACTAACTCAAAAAAAATGCTAGAAATCCAAGAATCATCCTTGAACTTACCTTGATTTAGCTAACCACCATAGCTGAATTTTTTCCAAGCTTTTTTCTCTTCTAGTCACGGCAATGAGGAGCAAAGATGACAACTTTGGTTTCTCCTCCCATTACCACATGTTTTATTATTCTTAATTCCTTATTTTATTTTGTAAACTAATAATGCAAATAGAAAATACATATTATCATTCATGACCCATACCATGGCCGGCCACTAGCTATTATAAATGGAAATTTGACATGCAAACCCCTCATTTATATAACATGCATTAATAGGTCCTTATAGATTAACCTATCACCTTTTAAAAGTGCCACACATAAGTCCTATTAATTAAATTCACATGCAATCGACTAAATCGAAACTTAAAACTTTCACACATTCATATTCACATATTTTAGACAATAAATATCATATTCAAATACTTCGGTGACTCGGTTTAGCGGTCCCGAAGCCACTTTCCGACTAGGGTCAATTTAGGGCTGTCACATTAACATTGCACGATGCAATTGTAAACTACAAATGAAAAACTACTGATTTGAGATGTCAGAATGATGAAATAATTCAGATTGAGTCTAATGATTTGAATGGTTTACTTGTAGTGATTTCTTCGATGTTAGCTCAGAAATATGTGAAAAAGGATTGTGAATCTTACTTTGCTTATGTACTCGATTCTAAACTGATCGAAAAGAAGGTTGAATCAGTATCAGTTGTGTGCGAATATTAGGATGTATTTCCTGAAGAGTTACCAGGTTTGCCGTTGATCCGAGAGGTAGAGTTTCGTATTGAGTTAGTACTGGGAGCAACTCCGCTATCAATAGCTCCGTACAGAATGAAACCGATAGAATTAAAGAGTTGAAAGCTCAGTTACAAGAGTGTACAGATGGGGGTTTCGCACGACTGATTTATTCTCCCTGGGGTGCACCGGTTTTGTTTGTGAAAAAGAAAGACGGAACTATGAGAATGTGCATCGATTATCGATAGCTCAATAAAGCGACTATCAAGAATAAATATCCCCTGCCATGTATAGACGATTTGTTTGATCAGTTGAAAGGGGCTACAATTTTTTCAAAGATAGATTTGAGGTCGGGTTACTATTAACTACAAGTTAAAGACTCCGATGTGTCGAAAACTGCTTTACAAATTAGGTACGGACATTATGAGTTTTTAGTTATGCCTTTCAGACTAACAAATGCACCCGCTATTTTTATGGACCTAATGAATCGAATCTTCAGACCGTATTTGATCGATTTTTTGTTGTGTTTATTGATGATATCTTGATTTATTCTCGTAATGAATCCGAGCATGCTAAACATATAAGAGTAGTGTTACAGACTTTGCGAGATAAGCAGCTATTTACAAAGTTCAGTAAATGTGAATTCTGGTTGCATGAAGTTGGTTTCCTGGGACATATTGTGTCAGTATCAGGTATTCGGGTTGATTCGAGCAAAATTTCTACAATAATAGATTGGAAGCCTCCAAGAAATGTATTTGAAGTCCATAGCTTTTTGGGACTTGCTGGTTATTACAAATGATTTGTAAAAGGTTTCTATATGATTGCAAACCCGATGATGAGACTGCTACAGAAAGATGTTAAGTTTGAGTGGTCAGATAAGTGCCAGAAAATTTTTGATCAGCTGAAAGCTCTTTTGACTGAAGCTCCAGTGTTAGTACAGCCAGAATCAGGTAAAGAATTTGTGATCTATAGTGATGCATCATTGAACGGCCTGGGTTGTTTTTTGATGCAGGAAGGTCATAGCTTATGCCTCGAGACAGTTAAAGCTGCATGAAAAGAATTACCCGACGCATGATTTAGAGTTAGCAGCCATTGTATTTACATTGAAGATTTTGCGCCATTATTTGTTCAGTGAGAAATGTCATGTTTATTCAGATCACAAAAGTTTGAAATATCTAATGACTCAGAAAGATCTGAACTTGCGACAACGAAGATGGTTAAAATTGCTAAAAGATTATGAACTAGTAATTGACTACCATTCGGGAAAAGCAAATGTTGTGGCTGCTGCATTAAGTCAAAAATCTTTGTTTGCTCTGCATGCAATGAATACTCAGTTGGCTTTATCTAATGACGGCTCGATTGTAGTTGAGTTGAAAGCTAGACCATTGTTTATACAATAGATTTACGAAGCTCAGAAAGTTGATAATGAAATGCTAGCAAAACAAGCTCAATATGATTCGAACCTTGATTTAGAATTTCAATTTGGCGCTGATGATTGTTTAAGATTCAGAAGCTGAATATGCATTCCGAGAAATTCAGAGTTGATTCGGATGATTTTGAATGAAGTACATAGTAGTTTATCTGTTCATCCGGGAAGTACGAAAATGTATAACGATTTGAAACAACTCTATTGGTGGCATGGTATGAAGTGTGATATTTCTGAATTTGTTTCAAAATGTTTAATCTATCAGCAAGTCAAAGATGAGCATCAGGTACCGTCTGGATTACTACAGCCAATTATGATTCCCGAGTGGAAATGGGACAAAATCATGATGGATTTTGTATCAGGTTTGCCCCTATCTCCGAGTAAGAAATATGCGATATGGGTGGTTGTTGATAGGCTAACTAAATCGACCCATTTCATTCTGGTACACACGAATTATTCACTTGATAAACTTGCTGAGTTGTACATCTCTCAAATTTTGAGATTGCACGAAGTACCTATTTCTATTGTTTCGGATAGAGATCCGAGATTTACATCGCGTTTCTGGAAGAGATTGCAAGATGCACTAGGTACAAAGCTACACTTTAGTACTGCTTTTTATCAGCAAACAGATGGTCAATCCGATCGAATTATTCAGATACTCGAGGATATGTTTATATGTTACATTCTTGAGTTTGAAGGTACGTGGGAACGATACCTGCCATTGATTGAATTTGCATATAATAATAGTTTTCAATCAGGTATAAAAATGGCACCTTATGAAGCATTGTACGGTCGTAAATGCCGAACACCTTTGTATTGGACTGAGCTTAGCGAGAATAAAATTCACAGGGTCGATTTAATTAAAGATACTGAACAGAAAGTGAAAGTGATTCGTGGCAGTTTGAAAGTAGCATCAGATCGACAGAAATCATATGTAGACTTGAAACAGAAGGATATGGAGTTTTAGATTTGGGATAAAGTGTTTTTAGAAGTTTCTCCGCAGAAGAAAATACTTCGGTTCAGTTGTAAAGGCAAGTTAAGTCTGAGAGTCATTGGGCCAAATGAGATTATCGAGCGTATTGGGCCAGTTGCTTATAGATTGTTGTTGCTACTTGAGTTAGAAAAGATTCATGACGTATTTCACGCATCGATGCTTTGATGATATCGATCCGATCCATCGCATATGATTTCCCCATCTGAGATTGAAAATTAGTCTGATATGACATATGAAGAAGAACTGATAAGAATATTAGTTCACAAGGTTAAAGAATTGAGAAATAAGAAAATCGCATTAGTGAAAGTCTTATGGCATCGACACAGGGTCGAAGAAGCTACTTGGAAACCGAGGATTCTATGAAAGACCAGTACCTGAACCTATTCGCTGGTAAGATTTTCAAGGATGAAAATCCCTAAGGGGGGAGAGTTGTAACAGCCCGATTTTAGCTAAATCGAAACAGTGGTTTCGGCACCACAAATTCGAGGTCGTAAAAATATTTTAATATTATTTTTGGTGTTTATAGCATGTGAATATTTATGTGAAAATTTCGTGAGCTAATTTTATCATTTAATAGCTAAATTTGAGAAAAAGAACTAAATCACGTTAAATGCAAAAGTTGCATTCTATTTGATAAAGGTGTCTATTTGCTATGGCTTATTAAATGTGAAGTCCTTATGTTGTAAATAGACCATTTGAATAATGGATGGACAAATATAATGTAACACCCCTAACCCGTAACCGTCACCGAAATAGGTTATGAGGCATTACTTAACCCACAACACAACTCAGAATATTCGTATATGAAATATCAAATCATTACAGTAAATGTCATTCATTCACATTCATTAAGAACATAAAATCAAGCATACGATACTTAAACGTGCATTCAAAACTAAATTGATAACATATAAAAGTTTCAGAACTTATAAAAAAAATTTCAACTTTTCAAAGGTCACATGTTCGTGTGAACAGGCCGTGTGCCTCACATGGCCTTAGACACGCTCGTGTGTCTAAGCCATGCCAAAACAGGGCATAGCTACTGACTTGCTCACACGGTTACAAGACACGCCCGTGTGCCTTGGCCGTGGTCAAGCCTGACTTGGGCCACACGGTTAGCCACACGCCCATGTGCTTTGGCCGTGTTCGGGCCTGACATACAATTGTAGGGTACCGCAGGGGACACACGGCCGTGCAACATAGCCGTGTGTCACACATGACTGAGACACATGCCCGTGTCTCTGCCCATGTGGAAAAATTTAGGCCATTTGAATAGCCAATTTGCCATCCCAAATTTGGGTCAACGTATAAGCAAAGAAACAAGCATATTTACACCACCATTTCAACCAATTTTTATGCCAAAACATAAGATAAGATCATTCCAAAACATTTCCTTCCATACATCATTCAATCTCAAGTTAAACTTACCAAAACTTACCTACTAAAACATACCACAATTATATATTAACATCACATATTATATACCATTATCAAACTATAAGTTCAAACATAAACTAGCCAAATCACATGGCTAAATGTATACATCACAAAACATAACCCCACAACTACTAGCCTATTCATGCCATACTTCAAAATATACAATTTCAAAATACCAAAATGAGGTTCGATAGTGTGGTGACGATCCTTGACGATTCCCAAGCTTGTAGTAGCTTCGATAACTATAAAACAATGCAAACACACACAAAGTAAGCTTTCAAAAGCTTAGTAAGCTCGTACCAAAAATCATCAATACATAAGTACTTACAAAATCTTAAATCATCTATCACATAGGTATCGTACATACCTGAATATTCACGTACTTATTCATTTTCATTCTCACCTTTCGTTTAAATATTTTAAGCTTTCAAAGCTAGAACGATTCTGCACACTTAGTACTGTAACAGTTAGCCAAAGCTAGAACGATTCCGCACACTTCGTGCCATCTCAATTAACCGAAACTAAATCAGTATCGCACACATAGTGCCTCATATAGCCGAAGCTTGTTTAAATCACACACTTAGTGCCAAATACCATTGGTTTATATTGCATTCATCCAAACCAAATATATATACAATCTAAAACAGCAAAAATATACTTATAACATCATGTTTTACGTACGAACTTACCTCGTACTCGGAATTGTAGACTCGATCATTTATTCTATAATCTTTGACTTCTCTCGGTCTAAATCTAAATTCCTCTTTTCTTGATCTATATGTATTCAAAATGAACCCTTTTATTCACCAAACCAATCAAAACAATCCATAGACACATATTTAGGGCATTTTGCAAACTAGCCCTTACATTTTCACATTTCGACCCTTTAGTTCCTGAATCACAAAATCACAAAATACACATAATTTGTTTATATTCATGCTTAGCTGAATTCTCCTAGATCTCATACAAGTCCATACATTTCAATTATTTTACACTTTAGTCCCTCAAAATAACATTTTTACAATTTAACCCATAATACTCAATTTCATTAAAAATTCAAAGACAAAACATGTAAACCCAACATCAAGCTTTCATAATTTATCAAATAACATCACAAAGCTCATATTTTCATCAATGGCACATTTCAAAATCATCATCTAAATCATAAATTGAAGCATGGGCTGGATAGTATGCTAAGCAACGATCACAAAAACGTAGAAATTATTAAAAATCGAGCAAAACATATAACCGAATTAAGCTTCCAATGTGTCAAAACCCTAAATAGCCAAGAAATATTTTATTTATTCTTTATTTTGGCAAAGATGAAGAAATAATGAACTAATTTCATGCTTGTTTTATTAATATTAACATAATAAACATTTTACCATTATAACCTTTGTTAAACAATTATAAAATCACATGATGGATGGTTATTAATGTCCATTCAAACTTACAATGGTAAAATAACCACATAAGAACCTCTCAATTATAAAGCCAAGTCATATAGGTACTTCTAACATCTAGCACATAGCTTTTACATTTTACGCGATTAGGTCCTTTTATCAAATTAAACACACAAACGATTAAGTTTTCAAACGAAACTTTCACAGATGCTAATTCATACATCATGTGCATGAAAATTAATAGTAAAATATTTTTCTAACTCAGATTTGTGGTCCCAAAACCACTATTCTAACTAGGTTCGAAATTGAACTATTACATATGCCTATAGTTAGTGGAATTTTAATTTTTATTTATTAAGGGTAAAATGGTAAAATGTGTATTAAGTATAATAAAATAAAAGCAAAGTTAATTTGTGTTCATATTTTCTTGCTATTAACCAAAATTAAGAAAGAAAAAAAGCCATTTTAGGGCTTTGATATTCGGCTAGCATATTTTTTGATTAAGGTATGTTCTTTGCTCGGTTTTTGATGATTTTTATGTTTTCGTGATCGTTGCTTCGAGTACTAGCTAGCCTGTGCTTTAATTTTCAAATTTGTTGATGATTTTCTGAAGTTCCATTGATTAATGCTTGAGTTCTTGAATGTTTGATGATGGAAAATGAGTATTTGATGATAGATTATTATGTTTAATTAAGTGATTTTTTTTATAAAAGGCCTATTGTGGATTAAATTATGAAATTGGAAAATTTAGGGGTCTAAATGTGAAGTAAATTGAATTAATGGGTTGATATGGACCTAGGGAAAATTCAGCCTAACATGAGCATATTGAAATTTGGTGTATTTTGAGTTGTTTTGAAATAGGGACTAAATTGAGAAAATGTGAAATACTAGGGGCTAATGTGCAAAATGCCCATTTATATGTTTTTGGGTGAAATTGTTTGAATTGGTGATTAAATAGATTAATTTTGAATACATATAGATCCTGAAAGAAAGAAATCGGATCTAGACCAGAGGAAATTGAAAGTTGTCGAATAGTCGATCCAGTCCCAGTCTTCCATCTACGAGGCAAGGTCATATGCAAATAAATGCATTTATTGAATTATATGTGTTTACTTTCCATTGAGATATTATGAATGTTGAACGAGTAATTACGAGCAAGAATCTACTAAGTTACGACATCCGAAAGTCCTGTACAAACCTTAGGAATAGCATTGGATACGAATGTCATGACATTAGGTTATTGAGATGTGATTTCATGTAAGACCATGCTTGGGACATTGGCCATGTATTAAGATTACGTGTAAGACCATGTCTGGGACATTGGCATCGTATTATAATTTCGTGTAAGACTCTGTCTGGGAAAGTGGCATCGATATGTATTTATATGTAAGACCATATCTGGCATTGTACGAGCTTAAGAGATTTTCGAATATCCTTATTGATTCCGAATGGTTCAACGGGTAAAGTCAAGTTGAGAAAGATTATGTGAATGAGCTAAGTGACTCAGGTACATATGATACTCATAAAAGTATAAAAAATAAAAGAAATTGATGAAATTACAAGTGAAATTGAACGAGTATTCACTAAAAAAGGTTTGTGTATCTATATGTTCTTTTTCTTAACTTACTTTCTTGGTGATTTCAATTATGATATTGAACATGTGTACAATAAGAAAGGTTTGAGAACTTGAATGTGTTTAGCTATGTTTAACATATTTGAATTGATATGTATATGTTCATATGATAGCTTTATTTGTATATGGCTCACTAAGCTTTTAAAGCTTACTTCGTGTATTTTTTTCCATGTTTTATAGATTATCAAAGCTAGCTCAGACATCGGGGATCATCGGGAACCATCATCACACTATCGGCTACTTGTTGGTACTTTTGGACGATTGTAAATATGGTATACGACATGTATAGGCTAGTGAGTAGATGATATGTTTTGTTTTGGGATATGATATAGCCATGAGATTTGGCTTCCTTTTGGTGTAAATGTTGGTGTGGTTTTGGTTTGGGAATGTTAGCCTTATTTGTTGATATAGTTTAATGATGTGTTTTGTGATATGAAATAGATCATAATATGATTAACTAATGTATATAGAACTTATGCAAGTTGTGATGATTTTGGCATAATGATTTGGTAGGTTTTGAATGTGGAATTGAGTATTTGAAATGGTTGATGATAGATGGTATGATATATATGTGAATTGGTATATTTTGGCTGACTATAAGTGGTTGGAAATGGTTCCAAATTGGTTGCTACGTGTGCAAGAGCCAAGGGTGGAAAATTGGCTTATTTTTTTCCATACGGGCAGAGACACGGGTGTGTGTCTCAGCCGTGTGCGACACACGGTCATGTTACACGAATGTCTGTCCCTTGGGGTACCCTTTTGAATTAGGAGAGTATGTCCTACAGGTTTGACACGGCCTAGACACACGGGCGTGTCTACTGGTCATGTGTATGGCATACGGGCTGGCACATGGGCGTGTGGCCAGCCGTGTGGCCAAGTCAGTAACCCCTCTAGTTTTCCCACAGCCATGGCACACAGACGTGTCCTCGGTTAAGTGGTGAAGTCAGTATGTATGCCCTGTTTTCACATGGCTTATGAAATAGGCATGTCTTGTGACCGTGTGAGGAACACGGCCTGTTCACACGGGCGTGTGACCCTTAAAAGTATGAAAATTTCTATGTTTCCCAAAGTTTCCAAATGTTATCGGTTTAGTCTCGAACCTTTTTTAAGCATGTTTTGAGGTTTCGTAGACCTATATAAGGGACATTATGAATGATTTATATGGACTTTGATTATGATTGCTTAAATGTATGAGAATGATGTGTATTGATCGGTAATGCCTCATAACCCTATTCTAGCGATGGATATGGGTTAGGGATGTTACATGTGTGAGGGACACAGCCTCAAGCACGGGCGTGTGTCTCGACCGTGTAAAGTCTGCACCTATTTCATGAAAATTAAATTAACCACATGGCCTAGCACACGGGCATGTGACTTGGCTGTGTGATCTCAACTTGTTCATGCTTTGTAAAACAGAAAGTTTCACGGCTTAGAGACACGGGGGTGTGTGACCACACGGCCTGCCCACACGAGCATGTCCCAAACCACACAGGCGTGTAACCCCTGTTCATAGAAAAAGATTTTCTAAGTTTTGTAAAAATTTCTAGAGTTGTCAGTTTAGTCCTGAACCACTTCCAAAGCATGTTTTGGGCGTAGGCTCGTATTAGGGACTTTATGATTGAATACAAATGATTTTAATTTGGATGAAAATTTATGCCTTGGAATTGTATGTTTGTAACACCCCTTACCCGTATCCAATGCCAGAATAGGGTACAAGGCATTACCAGACTTATACACAAGCAATAATACAAAATCGAGACATAAATTTCCATCTGAATTTAAAACTTTTCATTTTCAATTATGTTGTCCCTAAAACAAACCTGCGAGGCCCAAAACATGTATTGGAGGTGGTTTGGGACTAAACCTAGAACTTTAGACAATTCTACAACACTTAGAAAATTTTTCATCAAAACAAGGTCACATGCCCGTGTGACTTGGGACATGCCCGTGTGGGTTGGCCATGTGGTCATACACACTCGTGCCCTTAACCTGTGTAACTCTCTGTTTATGACGTCATGCATCAAAGGAAGTCACACGGTCAAGTCACACGTCCGTGTGATAGGCCATGTGGCAAATTTAATTTTTGAAATTTTTCGTAAAATAGGTGCAGACTTCGCACACCCTGGACACACGTCCATGTCCCTAGGCCGTGTCCTTCTCTGCCCGTGTGGACAAAAATAAGGCTATTTACCAAGCCATTTTGCCACTCTTACTTGCACCAACCTACACAACAACAAGCAACACCAATACAAGCATAGACATACAACCAAATTAGCCACAAACAAGATACCAATACATCATTTGCACATACTAACATCTATCATGCATAAACATCACATACTTTCTTTTCCATTCATGCCAATTTCATCTTTATGATAAGCGTCATCACATAAACATACTAATGACCAATAAGATTAATATTAGCCAACTTCCAATGGCCATATACAAAATGAATCATTAACCATTACAATGCCAATACATTTGGCTAAGCCAATATGACATGTAACAAAAGGACCAAGTCCCTATACATGCCATACTCAAAATATTGAAACCAAGTATACCCAAAATAATTGTTTGATAGTGTGAATCGAGCTCTGACATTCCTCAATCCCTGAGCTACCTTGGCGACACTATAAGGAATGGAAAGAAAAAGGGACTAAGCTTTAAAGCTTAGCAAGTTTGCATGTAAATAATAAGCAACATTAATCATACATTAATCACATAATTATTCAACATAAGTTAACATAAATATCACCATGTATCTTAGGCACAACTTACTCATTAGCATTCTCACCAAGAGTTCATCTCATACTAAAGTCCATACTCATAAGTTTTACATACATACCTGTACCGACTCGTAACATAGTCACATACTTTGTCATCTTTGACATACTCTTCGAATTACCCATTGAACACTTGGAATACTATCAAATACATGGAAAGTCTTGCACATAAGTGTCACATATGTAGCCAATGCTACCTTATATCTCATAACACATAGGACTCGCACACGAGCTAATCACGGGCCTGCTTACACAAGCTGTTAGTCAAGACATAGCTACACGGGCTGCTTACACAAGCTTTCAAGTATCTGCAATACTAGAATAACGAAAATCTGCAAGTTTACACAATCGCAACAAGTAATAAAGTGACAAGTAAATGTCGAGTTATCGTACCCACAGGGACTGTGAAAAGAACTATTTACTAATGCAATTTAAAACACTTTGGTGAAGAAAAATATTTTGTTTGAAGAGGATGATTAAAAACTAAGATTTTAAACTAAGTAAACTAAGTAAATAAATCTCAAATGCACGATTTCAAAATACAATTTTAATCAAGATGACATAATTGTGTTAGATTAATTACATTTCTTAACTTAGAATTATTAAACTCATGTTTATGTTGTTACGAATAAATTCACGTCAACTCAATAATTTGCTAACTTATGAACATACTCACCTACCAAAAATCCATTCATCTCTTGACATATCCCTATTCCAATTCAATCAATTAAACAGATTTTCATAAGCAAACATGTTATTGCATATACATACTCATTAAATTGAACTAATCACTTGCATATTCCTATGTCAATTCAAATGATTAATTAACTCTAATAAGAACATAAAAGACTATGTGAGGTAACAAGGTATCCTTACCTTGAAACAGTTTAATCACAACAATCTTGCAAGTTATGCAAGGCAAGTGTATCGCCAAATACAATGCTAATTTAACCTTCAGCTACCTTAGAAGAATAAACATGCACTGATTAAGTATTGTGTCAATTAGTTATAATTTCAATTCATTTAAACAATTAATTCATTAATTCCCTCACAATTATAATGCAAGAATAACTTAGGCTTGATTTTACTTAATCAAGCATTTTACCAAGGCCTATAACAGCATAAACACAACTTTAATAATTTAAGAGGACGAAATGCAATCAACCCAACATGAATTAAATTCAAGCTAAGCTGATTAAATTAACCATTCCACCAACATAAATATTCATAGATATGTTCATCACAAAAACAAAAAAAAAATTTAAAAAGATAGGGAACAAGAATCAAATTCGGCGTTTTTCCGTGGCTTGACTAGGCTGCTCTGTTCTTCCTTCTTTGTTGTCCTCGGTGATAAAGGCTGCTATGAACACTCAATTGCTGCTCCAAAATGGCTGAAGAAGAACCCTTTCTCAAGGGGAGAAATCGGTAAAAGAGCAATGGACTTTGAATGGGAAAATGAGAGTAGAAAATGAAAGAAGAGAGAAGAGATGTGAATAAATAAAGGATGCTTTGAGTTATCAGCCAAGGGGGTTTTTATACCTGAATGTGGCAGCTAAAATTTTCTGAAAATAGCAGCCAAAGAGCCACCCCTTGGCCGGCCACCTATGTGGCAAAGTTGATGGCTTCAACTTTGCTAAATATGACTTGGGGCAAATCTACAAAGCCACCGATTTTGGAGGGGTTGAATTGCAATTTGAACAAGTCTTCAAGGGCCTCTTTGCAAGCTTAAATAATCAGCTAATGAGCTGAATTGGGTCATCACTTGGACGATTTAGGGTTGTCCTTTTCTTGGCCGGTTCGATTCACTCAGTTCGGTTCAATTGGACCATTTTTCATAATTAATTAATAATAATAATTTATTAACCCAAATTAACTTGAATATAAATTAAAATTAAATATATTATGAACTAATACACATAATTTTGGACCGTCTTAGGCTGGAAATTAATTTGCCTTAGTACTTCAAATTGCTTCTCCGTTTTGTGCTTCTAGTAGTGTCTGCCGAGCCATTTTTCGCCTTTTGTGCAATTCTATCAAAAATAACCAAAATTAATCAAAATTAATTAAAATTCAACATGTTCATAATTTAAGTACAATTTAATTATTTTATAATAATTAATTATTTTTTGATAAGAATTTAACCGAATTCGCATGAATTTAAGTTAAAAGGGGTATGAAAAAGTATGTAAATTTTTGTGTTTCCAAATACATGCCAAACTACCCAGCCACCGTTAAGACGTACATGACTAGCACCTAGATTCACATAAATCACATAACTCATGGTTTCCTAATGACATATCACTTGTATCCTAAACTATTCCTATGGTTCAACAGGGATTTTCTTATCGTCGAAACTTCGTTGAATATTTCCATAAAAACAATCATACAATTCATGCAATATTAAACATTAAATACATAATACAACATTGCATTATAGTAGGAAATGGACTTAATCGTCAATAACCTTGTTCTTCCCCCGATCAAGGTCCGAACTTCATTTTTCTTAATCTATAATAGAAATTTTAACTTTAATTATCACATTACTTAATGCTGTCCTAAAATCACATTATGACAAAATTACAGTTTTACCCGTAACTTTTCACATTTTTACAAATTAGTCCTTAGGTTCGTAAAATTAAATGTATCCATTTTCTTTATTACTCAAGCCTAACCAAACCTAAATCATGCTCATAACTTCCCACATTTTTCATGAAATCACATTTCTACTACCCATTTTTACAACTTTTACAAATAAGTCCTTTTTATACATTTTCACTAAAAATCACTTAGTGAAAGTTCTTTATCACACCTTAAACATGAAATATCTTCCATCAAACATCAAAATACATGCATGCCACACATGGGTAAATTTTTAAATATGAACCCTACTTCAAAAAATGGTAGAAATAAAAAGATCGAGTGATAACGACTTCAAAAATGTAAAGTGCATTAAAAACGGGCTAGGATGTACTTACTATCAAGCTTGAAAGTTAAAGAAAACCCCTAGCTATGGTGTCTTGAGAATTTCGGCTGTAATCTCATCATAGGAGTAGCGATCATAGAAAATCCTTTAACAAACTATCTGTAATAACCGGCTAATCCCAAAAAGCTTCTAACCTCAGATACATTCTTTGGTGGATTTCATTCAACAATAGTAGAAATCTTCCTCGAATCAACTCGAATACCATCACCTGAAATAATGTCTCGCAAAAATCAAGCTTCTCAAAGCCAAAATTCACTTTTACTAAACTTAGCATACAACTGTTCTTCTCTCAAAGTCTGCAAAATAGTTCTCAAGTGCTCCGCATGCTCTACCTCATCTCGAGAATAAATCAGTATGTCATCAATGAAAACAACCACAAACTTATATAAATATGGTCAGAAAATTCGGTTCATTAAGTCCATAAAACTGCAGGAGCATTTGTTAGCCCGAAAGGCATGACAAGAAATTCATAGTGCCCGTACCTTGTCCTGAAAGCAGCCTTTGGCACATCCGACTCTTTAACTCCCAACTGGTAGTATCCGGATCTCAAATCTATCTTTGAAAACACCGTTTCCCCTTTCAGCTGATCAAACAAGTGATCAATTCTCGGCAAGGGATACTTGTTCTTTATAGTCACTTTATTAAGCTGTTGATGATCAATACAAAGTCTCATAGATCCATCTTTCTTCTTTACAAATAATATCGGAGCACCCCATGAAGAATAACTTGGTCTCGTAAAACCCTTATTTGTCAATTCTTGCAACAGAGCTTTCAATTCTTTCAATTCAGTCTGAGCCGTCCTATACGGAGCTATCATTATCGGGGTAGTGCTAGGGACCAAATCAATAGTAAACCCAACTTCTCCAATTGGAGGCAAACCTAACAATTCTTCTGGAAACACATCCGAATATTCACACAGTATTGGCACTTATTCAATTTTCAATTTAGACTCTTTTGTATTTAACACATAAGCAAGATAGGCTTCACAACATTTTCTTATAGATTTCTGAGCCGACATCGGAGAAATCACAATTGGCAATCTATCTGACTCATCTGATTCAACTCGAAGAATATCACTATTTTCACATTTCAATTCAATGACTTACTGTCTACAATTTACTATAGCATCATGCATAGTTAACCAATCCATACCCAATATAACATCAAATTCATCAAATGGAAACAACATCAAGTCAGCCAGAAGACAATGACCTCTAATCATCAAAGGACATTTCTTGCATACTTTATCAACTAATACATGATTGCCTAAAGGGTTTGACACCTTAATCATAAATTCTGTAGACTCAACAGACATATTCTTACTAATTACCAAATTCATGCATACATATGAATGGGTAGATCCTGGGTCAATCAAAGCAATAATAGTAGTATCATAAAGAGAAAAAGTATCAGTGATAACATCGAGAGATGTCGCTTCTTCGTGAGCACAGATGGCATAGGCCCTAACAGATGCTTGAGCTTCAGATCTTCCAGCTGAATCGTTGGTCACATTTTTGCTACTAGCTCCATTTTCGGTATTTCTTGGAGGTCTTCCTCTAGAAGCAGTATTACTCAGCCTTGTACTCTGAAACTTTTCTTTTTCAGTCATCTCAGGGATCTTTAATGAAGTGATCTTAGGAACTACACCTAAAACAAGCTGGGTCATTCATTCGGCACTTACCGGGGTGACATCTTCCATAATGTGGGCATCCAGATCTATTGGGTCGACTACCAATGCTCGCAATAGAAGTAGTTTAAGCTTTATAACCCGAATACTGATTCCCACGATTTCTATTTGAGAACCCAACTGAAGCATGAGAATGAGAATGCATCTTTCTAGATTTCTTAGACTGAAATTGGAACGACTTACTTATCGGCCTCTTTCTTGCATCTCTAGCCTCAAACTCGACCTTTCTCTTTTCTTTAGTTAGTTCTTCTACTTTACAAGCCCGATCCACAAGCACAACAAATTCTTTCAGCTCAAGAATACCCACTAACAGTCTGATGTCTTCATTAAGCCCGTCTTCAACCCTTTTACACATAATAGCTTCAGAGGAAACACACTCTCTAGCATCCTTGTTGAGCCAAAAAAACTCTCTTTCATATTCAACGACTGACATGTAGCCCTGTTTCAGCTTAAGAAATTCTTTACGCCTCTGATCGATGAATTGCTCACTGATACACTTCTTTCGGAACTCCTCCTGAAAGAATTCTCATGTAACCCTCTCTTCCAGAACCACAAATATTAGTGTCTTCCACCAATTATATGTTGTGTCCCTCAGTAAAGATATAGCACATTTCAAGCATTAATCGAGCGTACAAGATAACTCATCAAATACTCTAATACAATTCTCGAGCCAAAATTCTACTTTTTTGGGGTCATCATCGGTATTTGCTCTAAATTCTTCAGCCCCTTGCTTTCTTATCTTATCAACCAGGGTTCTATTCAATCTCATAAAGTCCATACTTTGAGGAACTATGGGGACAGGTTGAGGATTAGGAGGGGTGGAGCATGTTGTTGTTGAGCGGTAGGGTTTGTTCGAACGAACCCTAAGAACCACTAGTTCATCATATGGAAGAAGGCTTCCCAAGCCTCTCCTCTCTGACTCAAAGTTACAGGTCTACTCTCAATTGGCACCGTCCCTTGGGCGAGAGCCATCGCATTACTTTCTACATCATCTGCCACAACTCGATCGAGATCCATTACTATATGAAAACACAGTTTAAAATTGTCAAGAGTCGTCACACTATCACAATTTATATATAGCATGTATAGCTAGACTTGTACACATGCTATGTTAGTTCGAGAACTAACTAAACCGTAGCTCTAATACCACTAAATGTAACACCCCTTACCCATATCCAATGCCAGAATAGGGTACGAGGCATTATCGAACTTATACACAAGCAATCATACAAAACCAATACGTAAATTTCCATCCAAATTTAAAACTTTTCATTTTCAATTATGTCGTCCCTAAAACGAACCTACGAGGCCTAAAACATGCATTGCAGGTGGTTTGAGACTAAACCTATAACTTTAGAAAATTCTACAACACTTAGAAAATTTTTCATCGAAACAGGGTCATACGCCCGTGTGGCTTGGGACACGCTCGTGTGGGTTGGCCATGTGGTCATACACGTCCATGTCCTTAACCCGTGTAACTCTTTGTTTCTAACGTCATGCACCAAAGAAAGTCACACGGTCAAGTCACACGCCCGTTTGATAGGCCGTGTGGCAAATTTAATTTTTGAAATTTTTCATAAAATAGGTGCAAACTTTGCACACCCTGACACACGCCCATGTCCCTAGGCCGTGTCTTTCACACGGCTAAGAACACGGTAGTGTCTATGCCCATGTGGACAAAAATAATGCCATTTACAAAGCCATTTTGCTACCCTTACTTGCACCAACCTACAGGACAACAAGCAACACCAATCCAACCATAGACATATAACGAATTCAGCCACAAACAAGATACCAATACATCATTTGTACATACTAACATCTATCATGCATAAACATCACATACTTTCTTTTCCATTCATGTAAATTTCATCTTCATGATAAGCGTCACCACATAAACATACCAATGACCAATAAGATTAATATTAGCCAACTTCCAATGGTCATATACAAAATGAATCATTAACCATTACAATGCCAACACATTTGGCTAAACCAATATGACACATAACAAAATGACCAAGTCCCTATACATGCCATACTCAAAATATTGAAACCAAGTATACCCAAAACAATCATTTGATAGTTTAAATCAAGCTCTGACATTCCTCAATCCCCGAGCTAGCTTGGCGACACTATAAGGAATGGAAAGAAAAAGGGACTAAGCTTTAAAGCTAAGCAAGTTTGCATGTAAATAATAAGCATCATTAATCATACATTAATCATATAATTATTCAACATAAGTTAACATAAATATAATAATGTATCTTAGGCACAACTTACTCATTAGCATTCTCACCAAGAGTTCATCTCATACTAAAGTCCATACTCATGAGTTTTACATACACATCTGTACCAACTCGTAACATAGTCACATACTTTGTCATCTTTGACATACTCTTCGGATTACCCGTTGAACACTTGGAATACTATCAAATACACAGAAAGTCTTGCACATAAGTACCACATATGTAGCCAATGCTACCTCATATCTCATAACACATGGGGCTCACACACGAGCTAATCACGAGCCTACTCGCACATTGTTGTCAGTCAAGACATAGCTACAAGGGCTGCTCACACAAGCTGTCAGGTATCTGCAATACATGATGGACTACCCAGCCACCGGTAGGATGTACATGACCAGCACCCGGATTCACATAAATCACATAACTCATGGTTTCCTAGTGACATGTCACTTGTATCCTAAACTATTCCTAATGTTCAACCGGGATTTTCTCATCGTTGAAACTTCGTTGAATATTTCCATAGAAACAATCATACAATTCATGTAATATTAAACATTAAATACATAATACAACATTGCATTATTTACATACAAACTTACCTTGGTACAAAATAGAAGGAAATGGACTTAATCCTCAATAACCTTATTCTTCCCCCGATCAAGGTCTGAACTTCGTTTTTCTTGATCTATAATAGAAATTTTAACGTATTTAATTATAACATTACTCAATGCTATCCGAAAATCACATTATGGAAAAATTACATATTTTCCTCTAACTTTTCACATTTTTACAAATTACTCCTTAGGCTCAAAAAATGAAATGTATCCATTTTCTTTATTACCCAAGCCTAATTGAACCTAAATCCTACTCATAACAACCCATATTTTTAATCAAATCACATTTCTACTACCCATTTTTATAACTTTTACAAATAAGTCCTTTTTATGCATTTTCACTAAAAATCACTTAGTAAAAGTTGTTTGTCACACCTTAAACATACAATATCTTCCATCAAACATCAAAATACATTCATGTCACACATGGGTAAATTTTTAAACATGAATCCTACTTCAAAACAATGGTAGAAATAGAATGATCGGGTGATAAAACTTCCAAGACGCAAAGAGCATTAAAAATGGGGCTATGGTGTACTTACTATCAAGCTTGAAAGTTCAAGAAAACCCTAGCTATGGTGTCTTGATAATTTTGGCCAAGGTAGAAGAAGATAGACACAATTTTTGCTTTATTTTCTGTTTTTATTCTTTTATTAACTAAACAACCAAAATGCCCTTTTCTCAAAACACAAAAATTCTCTTACCCTATGTTTATTTTTGTCCAACTTAAAGTAAAATGGTCTAATTACCATCTAAAGACCTTCAATTTAAAATCTTATAGTAATTGGACACCTCTAGCATGAAGAACTCAACTTTTGTAGTTTTTACAATTTAGTCTTTTTTACTAAATTGAGTGCCCAAACGTCAAAATTTTCGAACAAATTTTTTACGAAATCATTTCATGAAACTGTAGACCATAAAAATGTAATAAAAATAAATTTTTCTATGTCAAATTTGTGGCCCCGAAACCACTGTTCTGACTAGCCCCAAAATCGGTCTGTTACAATGTTTGCTTGTGATGTGAGTCCGGTAATGCCTCGTATCCTATTCTGGCATTGAATAAGGATCTGGGATGTTACATTTAGTGGTATCATAGCTATGGTTTAGTCAATTCTCGGACTGACTTAGCGTGTGTGAGAGTCTAGCTATACATGCCATATTTAATTTGTGATAGAGTGACGACTCCTGACAATTTAAGTTGTGTCTTCATCAAGTAAATGGATCCCAACTGAGAGGTAGCTGATGATGTTGAAAGTAATGCGTCGGCTCCTGCCGAAGGAACAGCGCCATCAGAAAGTAGACTAGTAACGGTTAGTCAAGAAGGAGAGGCTATGGAAGCCTTCTTACAAAGGATGAATAAGTGGTTTACCGAGTTTTGTTCAAACAATCCACCTACCCAACATCCTCCACTCCTATCTAACCCCCAATCGGTTTCCGTAGCTCCCCAACGTGTGGAATTACTAAGACTGAACAAGCCTCAAGTTGATAAGATTCAGAAATAAGGGGTCGAAGAATCTAGAGCCAATGTTGACGATGATCCCGAGAGGGCAGAATTTTGGCTTGAGAACTCTATCAGGGTGTTTAATAAGCTTTCTTGCACACCAGATAATTGCTTGAAATGTACTATATCACTACTGAGGGGCTCAGCATACCAGTGGTGGAATACTCTTCTATCTATGGTACTGGAAGAAAGAGTTACCTAGGGTTTCTTCCAAGAAGAGTTCAGAAAGAAATATATCAGCCAACGGTTTAATGATTAGAAACGTAAACAGTTTTTAGAGCTGAAACAAGGCCATATGTCTGTGACTGAATACGAACAAAAGTTTGTTAGGCTCAGTAAGTACACTCGGAAACGTGTTTCCACTGAGGCTATCATGTGCAAGATATCCGAAGATAGGCTGAAAAGGATATCAGACTAGTAGTTAAGATTTTAGAGTTGAAAGAATTTGTCATACTGGTTGGCCCAGCTTACAAACCCAAAGAGCTGAGCAAAGAAAAGAGAAAAGTTGAGTTTGAAGCTAAAGACTTAAGAAAAAGACCAATGAATAAGTCATTTCAGTCTTCATCAAAGAAACTGAGAGATTTGTATACTCGTTTGAATGTTTCAACTAGATATCCTAACAGAGATTGTGGGAAGCAGTATTTGGGTTCTAAGGCCCAAACTACGTTAATAGCGAGCATTGGAAATGCTAGGTCTAATAGACTTGAATTTCAACACTGTGGTTGATGACACCCCGGTGAATGTAGGATGACTAATCGAGCTAGTTTCAAATGTGGCTCCCAAGATCACTTCATTTGAGATTGCCCTGAAATGACCGAGAAAGATAATTTTTAGAATGCAAGCCCGAGTAACATTGCCATTATAGAGAGGCCACCAAGAAATACTGGAACTAGGAACAGTAATATAGGTGTGACAAAAGAGTTTACTGCAAGATACGCTATTCGCACTTGTGAAGATGAGTCATCCCCTGATGTTATCACTGGTACATTTTCTCTCTATGATACTAATATAGTTGCATTGATTGATCCTAGATCGACTCATTCTTATATTTGTAAGAACTTGGTATCTAGTAAAAATTTTCCTGTTGAGTCTACTGAGTATGTGATTAAAGTGTCGAACCCCTTAGGAAAATATGTTCTAGTTAATAAAGTTTGCAAGAGTTTTCCCTTAATGATTCGGGGTCACTGTTTTTTGGTTGACTTAATGCTTTTACCGTTTGATGAGTTTGATGTAATTCTTGGAATAGATTGGTTGACTCTACATGATGTCGTGGTGAAGTGTAGACAAAATATTATTGAATTGAATGTCAAAATGATGAAATTCTTCAGATTGAGCTCGATGAGTCGGGGTGAGTTGCCTATCGTGATTTCGCTGATGTCGGCTTAGAGGTATGTAAGAAAAGGCTTATCTTACGTATGTACTGAATACAAAAGTGTCTGAATTGAAGATTGAGTCTGTATCGGTAGTTTGTGAATACACGGATGTGTTTTTAGAAGAGTTGCCTGGATTACCACCAATCAGAGAGGTTGAGTTCACTATTGATTTGGTGCTGAGAATTTCACTGATATCGATAGCTCCATATAGAATGGCTCTGACCAAATTGAAATAATTGAAGTTTCAGTTGCAAGAGTTGATAGATAAGGGTTTTGCGAGACCGAGTTTTTCGCCCTGGGGTGCACCAATGTTATTCGTCAAGAAGAAAGATGGATCTATGAGACTTTGTATAGATTATCATCAGCTTAACAAGGTTACGATAAAGAACAAGTATCCTTTACCGAGGATTGGTGATTTGTTCGATCAGTTGAAACGGGCAACGGTGTCCTCGAAGATAGACTTGAGACTAGGCTATTATCAACTGAGAGTTAAAGATTCAGATGTGCTAAAGACCGCGTTTAGAACAAGGTACAGGCATTATGAGTTTCTTGTTATGCCTTTTGAATTAACAAATGCTCCTGCAATTTTTATGGACTTGATGAATCAAATTTTTCGAACGTATTTAGATAAGTTTGTGGTTGTATTTATTGATGACATCCTAATTTATTCCCGAGATGAGTTTGAGCATGCTGAACATTTAAGAATTGTATTGCAGACTTTGAGAGATAAGAAATTATTTGCTAAATTCAGTAAAAGTGATTTTTGGCTCCGAGAAGTCAAATTTTTGGAACACATTGTTTTAGTAGAAGGTATACGGGTTGACCCGAGTATGATTTCGGCAGTTGTCGATTGGAAACCACCAAGGAATGTATCCAAATTCAGAAGCTTTTTGGGTTTGGCTAGTTATTATGGACGCTTTGTTAAAGGATTTTCGATGATTGCTACACTTATGACCAAATTGTTACGAAAGGATGTGAAATTCGAGTGGTCTAAGAAATGTAAAAAGAGTTTTGAACAATTGAAAGCGTTGTTGACTGAGGCACCAGTGTTAGTGCAACCTGAGTCAGGAAAAGAGTTTGTGATTTTTAGCGATGCGTCCTTAAACGGTCTTGGTTGTATGTTGATGCAAAAGGGTAAAGTGATAGCTTATGCCTCGAGAAAGTTGAAATCGTACGAGAAGAATTATCCAACGCACGACTTAGAATTGGCTGCTATTGTGTTTGCTCTAAAAATTAGGAGACATCATTTATTTGGTGAGAAGTGTTGCATCTTTACTGATCACAAGAGTTTAAAGTATCTGGTGACTTGAAAAGATTTGAATTTGCGACAATGAAGATGGCTCAAGCTATTGAAACATTATGAGTTAGTGATCGACTATCACCCAAGGAAAGCGAATGTAGTTGCGGTGCTTTAAGTAGAAAGACTTTGTTTTCTTTGAAGGTAATGAATACGCAGTTAACTTTATCTGATGATGGATCGATTTTGGTCGAGTTGAAAGCTAGATCGGTATTTCTTTAGCAAATTTGCGAAGCTCAGAAAGGTGATAATGAGTTGCAAGCTAAAAGACTTCACTGCCAATCGAATAATGATTCAGAATATCAGATTGAATCTGATGATTGTTTGAGGTTCCAAAGTAGGATTTGTGTACTGAGAGATATTGATCTAGTTCAGAAAATTCTTCATGAGGCACATAATGGTTGTCAATCTGTTTATCCCTGAAGTGCAAAGATGTATAATGATTTGAAGGAATTGTATTGGTGGTCAGGCATGAAACGAGACATTTCCTAGTTTGTACCAAGATGTTTAATTTGTCAAAAAGTGAAAGCCAAACATCAAGTGTCTTTGGGTTTACTTTAGCCTATGACTATACCCGAATGGAAATGGGATAGAGTTACGATGCATTTCGTATCGGGGTTACCCCTGACTCCAAAAAAGAAAGATGTTGTATGGGTCCTTGTTGATAGATTGATGAAGTTGACTCATTTTATTCTTGTATGTACTGATTATTCACTTGATAAATTGGCTGAGTTGTACATTGTTGAGATTGTTAGATTGCATGGGGTGCCTACTTCTATTATTTCGGATAGAGATTTGAGGTTTACGTCACACTTTTGGAAGAAATTGCAAGAAGCATTCGGTACAAAGTTGAATTTTAGTACTGCGTTCCATCCGTAAACTAACGGTCAATCTGAGAGAGTGATTCAAATTCTCGATGATATGCTTCGCTGTTGAGTTTTAGAGTTCGAAGGTAGTTGGGAGAAATATCTACATTTAGTTGAATTTGCTTATAACAACAGTTTTCAATCGAGTATTAAGATGGCACCGTATGAAGCATTGTATGGTTGCAAGTGTCGAACTCCATTGTATTGGACTGAGCTTAGTGAGAAATAGATTCACGGGGTTGATTTGGTCAGAGAAACCAAAAAGAAAGTGAAAGTAATTCATGATTGTTTGAAAGGAGTTTCGGATTGACAAAAATAGTACGCAGATTGGTGATAAAGTGTTTCTGAAAGAGTCTCCGTGGAAAAAAATTCTTAGATTTTGTCGCAAAGCCAAGTTGAGTCCGCGTTTCATTGGGACATATGAGATTTTTGAAAGAATAGGGCTAGTGGCATATCGATTAGCTTTACCGTTGGAGTTGGAAATAATTCACAATGTGTTTCATGTGTCAATGTTGTGATGATACCGATCAGATCCTACCGCATGTGATTTCTCCAACAGAGATTAAGATTCGACCCGATATGACATACGATGAAGAACCAATCAAAGTGTTAGCTCGAGAGGTTAAACAGTTGAGAAATAAAAGCATAGCTGTAACACCCCGAATTTGGGCCTAGAAGTATTGGGCCTTGAGTGGGGGTCCGTAAGGAGGTTGTTTATAGGTATTTAATTGTGCAATGAAATGAAACAATTAAATGTTTGCTATTAGTGGTTAATGGGTTTGAGAAGTGTTGGAGAAATCTTGGGTTCAAACTTGGGCTTTAGCAAAAATTTTGGTATTAAGTGAAAAAAAAACCTGGATGCTTGGATGAGGGTTTTTAAATTATTGTGTTAAATAAATGACACAAAAAAAACTTATGGCTTAGTGGCAAGTGGCGTGTGAAGCATTTGAGGGGAGGCATGGGTTCGAATCCCATGGCAAGCAAAGAGCATTTATTTTGCTAACAGGGGGCGGCAAGAGTTGGTGTTGAATTTAAACTCTAATGTTGGAGGATCCCACATCGGAAGCTAATATAAGAGTGGTTGTGAAGTGGCTTTAAATAGAGGAACCATGAAGGAGTAAATGTACCTTTCTTGGTGATCCCTTTCATTGTATGGCGTGCTCGTTTGGGTTGGGCGTCGGCTAAGAGTGCTCGGGCGTGGATTAACTCAGTCTCCTATCGGTGTGTATTTCTTACTACTCTAGTGTAGGATGGCTACTTGGCCACGATGGGCGAAAGGGGCCATGTGGGCCCAATGGGCCTCTGAGCCCAATTGGATAAGTTGTTTGATTGTGTAGTAAATATTGGATTAGGCTAGGTGAATCGCATATCTGTGGCTAGGTTTGGGCTAAAAGGGCCACACGAGCGTGTGGGCCCATTTGGTAGAGAATGGGCTTTAGAGCCATTAGTATTGTTATCCATGTTTAGAATACTTTAGTTTACTAAAATTAGAAATACCCTTAGTTTGTAAAAATCTTTGAAATACCTCGATTTGTAAAATTCTTGAAATACCTTCGACTTGTAAAATTACCAAAGTACCCACGATTTGTAATTATCGTTTTACCCCGATTTACATAATTACCGTTTTACCCTCGATTTACAAAATTACCGTTTTACCCTCGATTTCTGAATTCTTGTTTTACCTCGATTTATAAAATTACCGTTTTACCCTTGATTTATAAATTCTTTGTTTTACCTCGATTTACAAAATTATCATTTCAGTCGATTTATAGAATTACTATTTTACCCTTGATTTACTGAATTACTATTTTACCTCGATTTACAAAATTACGAAATACCTCAATTTGTAAAATTACCAAAATACCCTAGTTTGTAAAATTACCAAAATATCCTTTGGTTTGTGAAATTAAGAAATACCCTCAATTTGTAAAATTACCAAAATACCCACGATTTACAAAGTTACGAAATACCTTTGACTTTCTAAAATTATAGAAATACCATTGGTTTACAAAATTACTAAAATACCCTTGGTTTGTAGATTTACCAAAACACCCTTGTAGGATGAAATGACTAAAATACCCCTATTAGGTAAAAGACCGTAAAGCCCCAGTAGGGTAAAGTGACCGTAAAGCCCTGTAAGGTAAAGTGACCGTAATACCTGTATGGTAAAATGACGAATATGCCCTTATGTTTCATTATGGTGATGTGCTTAGGATTTACATATATTGATATTGGATTAGTTAAGTTTGAGTGGCGGTGGTGGTTATCGTGGCGATTGATTTTGGAAACATTTCAACTTCAACCCATAACGGTGTGTACTAACCCTCTAAATAGCTTAGATTAATATTTCTTTGAAAAGCGAAAGCGTCATATTTTAGTGATTCGGGAATTAATATTTAGATCTATTTTCTACGCACGTTTAAGTTGGATTCACAATGGATATGGGGTAGGAAGGTATTTGGAACGTTCTTCAATGAGTAGATCTCTTGGTAAGTATTGAACCTTCTTTCCATTTGTATCTTGTGGTTTAAGAAAGGCTGAAAACCCCTCTGTCGACTAAGGCTAAAAGGGTTTTTGGTGTTACTTGGTTTGTTGGTACTAGTGAGGATTAAAGGCTACCGATCGAGGAGTGTGTGAAAAGCTTGGATCATCGTAGTGACTAAATCTAGTCATCAACTTCGCAAAGGTATGAACCCAAGGGCCATTGTGGATGGTGGCGAATGTGTAAGTGATGATAATAGGTAGTTTTCGATTTGGTTTAATATTAACATGGTCTAATCTAAAAGTGGTTGATTATAGGAGAAATCGCATAGGAGATCTCGTCAAGAAATATCGCAAATCGGTGTGTAACGAACCCTTTTCATAGCTTAAAGTGATAAATGCGAAAAGCGAAATCCGAAATTCGGCATTTCGAGGACTTGTGAACAGCGAATGCTCACTAGTTAGTTAGAATCGATGAGATGATGATTGGGAGCAATGGAAACGATGGGGCGTGATTTGGCGTTCACGGTAGGTTGGGCCTCGAGGGGTGAATTAGGGCCCAATAGGCTTTCGGGCCCATTTGGGTAAATTTGGTAGAAAATAGGAAATCTGTTAAATTGCATGTTAAGACTGTTAAATACTGTTATGGATATAGGCTAAATGGGCCTAGATGACAAAATCAGCTTAGTAGGGCCTATCAGGGGTTTTTTGGCCCAATAACTCGTTTTCGCTAAAAGTGGGCCAGAATCACTGTATGCACCCATGAATTGTTTGTAACCGTTAATGAACATGGAAACCCTAATTTTTGGTAAAATTACAAGATTACCCTTATAATATGAAAATGACCATTTTGCCCCTAGGTAAAAATAACCATTATACCCCTAGGGTTTATATATGAACTTAATGCATGGGATTTTGATAAACATGATATGTATGATATGCACATGACATGTATGATATGCACATGATATGTATGATATGCACACGAGATGTTCATAAATGCATTGGGTTGGGTTTTTTATATGAATGGAGGAAGTGAAAAAGGGCTTATGCCCCAGTTATTAAAGGGCTTATGCCCCAGTTATCAAAAGGGCTTATGCCCGATTATCAAAAGGGCTTACGCCCGATTATTAAAAGGCTTATGCCCCAATTATAAAAGGGCTTTTGCCCCGATTATTAAAAGAGGCTAGGCCTCGGTTATATGATAAAGCAACTATCTTTGCCAAAGGAGAGTTATGGCGGGGTGGGTCGAGTAAATCCCACATGGTGTGTTGGTTGGTACGGGTGGAGAGTAGCGGATGGTGGGTTGAGTAGTCTCCCAAATGGGTTGCATTCTTTCATTTACATTATATGTGATATTGAAATGGGCCTATGGGCCATACTGTTTCTGACAAAGGCTTGCCCGATAATATGAAATTTGAAAAGGCTTCAGCCCAGTGTTATGAAATATGAAATATGAAAAGGGCTATGGCCCAGTACATGTTTGAGATTGGATTTGGGCTTAGACCCAACAGTCATTATTGTTTTAGGCTCGAAGGGGCTTGTTGCACTGAGTTTCCAAACTCACCCCTTTCCTTAACCTTGCAGGTGAGCCTTGATGTGGGGACTTGGGCCGGAGGGGATTCAGAGTGGCCACGGTGATTGTCTTTGGACTTTTAAATAAGCGTAGGTTTTCTTTAAATTTCCTTTAAATATTATTTATTTTTGGGTTGTAATAAGGCCATTTTAACTTTCCTTTTATTTCTTTTGGGGTTATTTTATTTTTAATAACTTCAAACTGGTTGATAATTGTTCAAATGGGCTAGACTTAGGGCGTGTTTTCAAAGTGACACTTGTTTTCAAAATATCTCAACACAACGATTAATCGATTTATCAAAGACGTCCACTTAAACAAATTTAAACTCGATATAACAAAGTGTGGCTATGGTTGTAGGCATGTCAGGATTGGATCCAATCAAAGAGCTTGGTACTTAGCGACCTTCATGGCTCACCTCCTCTATCTCGGATACCTACGGTGCCCGACTTCCATACACTTTGTTAACTCAACAAAATATATGGTTTTAAAACACTAAAACGGAACGTGGGTTTTCAACTCCAATGTGGCACGTCAGATTCGGCCATAACGTCTGGGCCGGGTTTGGGGTGTTACAATAGCTCTGGTGAAAGTTTTGTGGAAATGACACGGGGTCAAAGAGGCTATGTGGGAACCTAAGGAAGCTATGAGAAAACAGTACCCTAACCTCCTTTCTAGTAAGATTTTCGGGCAAAAAAATCCCTAAAGGGGAGAGAGTTGAAATAACCCGTTTTAGGGTCAAATCGAAATAGTGGTTTGGGGACCACAAACCTGAAGTAGAAATATTTATTTTATTATTTCTTTAAGGTCTACAGCATGATAGAATAATTGTGTGACAATTTCGTTAAGAAATTTTATCGTTTGAGTACTCAATTTGACTAGAAGGACTAAATTGCAATAGGTACAAAATTTGAGTTCTAAAGGCTAAAGGTAGTAAATTGTTATGAAATTCTAAATTAGAGGTCCTTGAATGGTAATTAGACCATTATGTTTAGTATGGACAAAAATGGACATGGAATAGGTAAAATTTCAAAGTTTAAGTGAAAGGCACTTTGGTAATCTGGTAAATAAAGACAAAATAAGTAAAAATGAAAGTGTCCATCTTCTCAAACTAGGTTTTGGCCACTTTCAAGCTCGATTGTAAGTTCGTTCTTGTCCCGTTTTTAATGATTTTTATATTTTTGAGATCGTTGTAACTTGATTTAGCTATTTCAAGGACTAATTTGAAACAAATTTAAAGTTTAAAATTTTACCCATGTTGGATGTGCATGTATTTTGATGTTTGATGGTAGAAAATGCATGTTTGTTGTTTGTTAAGCGACTTTTACAAAGTGATTTTTGATGAAAATGTTAAATAGGGACTTATTTGTAAATGTCTATAAAATGTGTAGAAAAGTGTGGATAAATGAAAAATGTGGACTTTTATGAGTATAAATAACAAACGGCTAGGCTTGGGTTGTGATGGAATTGAATGAAATTCATTTTAGGAGCCTAGGGACTAAATCAAAAAATGTTGAAAAGTTAGGGGCAAAAACGTAAATTTTGCCATAATATGTTTTTGGGCTGAATTGAATAATGTGATGACTAAATAAGTTAAATGTGGTATTATAGATCAAGAAAAATGAAGTTCAGGTGTAGGTTGGGGGAAAATAAAATAATTGACAAATAGGTCTGTTTGGTCATTTTTGTACTCGAGGTAAGTTCGTATGTTAAATAAGCTTGACTTTAAATGTGTTTTAAATGCTTTAATATATGCATGAATTGTGAAATCGACCTCACGGACACATTTGATGATGATTTGCCAAGCGAGAAATCCCAATTGAACCTTAGGAATAGATTAGGATACAAGTGACATGTTATTAGAGTTTTATGTTATGTGATCTAGGTGCTGGTCCTGTACGTCCTACCGGTGGCTGAGTATATCGGTATCTCTTGCGGTTACTTGACATCTTGTGTGAGTAGCACAGTGTAGCTACGTCTCAACTGACAGCTTGTGTGAGCAGACTCGTTGATAGCTCGAGAGCGAGCCCATATGTGTTATGAGATAGAGGTAGCAATGGCTACATATGTGGCACCTTGTGTGCAAGGTTTCCCGAGTATCCGAATTTATTATTCCGAGTAGTTCTTTGGGTATTATAAAGATAAGAATCAGTATGAAACCATATGAGTGGTACAGTATGTGCACAAAACTTATGATTTATTAAATTCACGAAATGATGAACTCAAGGTAAGTTGTGATGGTACAAATTATGATCACGAGAATATGGTAAATTATATTTCCTTATGATGTAATACTTGCATATTAATGTATGGTAAGTTTAGCTTATTTCTTTCATACGAGCTTACTAAGCTATATAGCTTATTCCATTTAATTTCCATGTTCTATAGTGGCACCAAGCTAGCTCGGATTGGAGATTCATCGGAGATCACCTCACACTATCACCTATTATTTTGGGTACCGATGATTTTAAATATTTTGTGAGTATGGCATGTATAGGGACCTGGTCATTTTGTTATATGTGTCATTATGATCTGGCCAAATGTATTGGCTTGTAATTGTCAAGGGCTTGATGTGGTATTTGGCCATGTAACTTGGCTCATTTTGGTTGAATTGGTTGTAAGCTTATATATATTTATATATGTATGCATGTGCAATTTTCTCATGTGTGATGTGGTTTATAAATGTTTGGAGAATGATTGAATGTGACTTAATGGTTTTGTTTTTGAGTGGTTGAGATTGGCGCATTGGTATGCTATGGACTTTATGTAGAATCATGCATAATAAAAGTATTTGTGTTGTTATTTGTGGATGTGAGATTGGTTTGATTTGGTTTGGTAGAATATGATGTTGGAAGTATGTTATGTGTGATAATAAAATGATATGTTCTAATTTTGATTATAGATGTTTTGGTTGCCTAAGCATACCATGATTTGTGACATTGAACTTTTGTATGTGTAGGTGTAAATGAGGGTGACAAACGGCTTGGTAAATAGCCTTTATTTTGTCCACACGAGTAGACACACGGGTGTGTGTCAAGGCCGTGTGTGACACACGGTCTAGCTTATGGGTATGTGTTTCGGCCGTGTGTCCCTTGCACCTTAATTTTGAGAAACAGAATGCTCAAAATTGAGCACACGGGCGTGTGTCTCAGCCGTGTGAGGGACATGGCCTCAGGCATAGGCATGTGTCCTAATCGTGTGAAGTCTGCACCTATTTCATGAAAATTAAATTAACCATACGGCCTAGCGCATGGGCTTGTGACTTGGTCGTGTAATCTCAATATGTTCATGCTTTGCAAAATAGAGAGTTACACTAGTTAGAGACAAGGGCGTGTGTGATGACACGACTTGCCTACACGAGCGTGTCCCAAACCACACGGGTGTGTGACCCCTGTTCATAGCAAAAAGATTTCTAAGTTTTGTAAAAATTTCCCGAGTTGTCGGTTTAGTCTCGAACCACTTCCAAAGCATGTTTTGGGGCTCGTAGGCTCATATTAGGGACTTTATGATTGAATACAAATGGTTTTAATTAGGATGAAAATTTATGCCTCGGAATTGTATGTTTGCTTGTGATGTGAGTCCGGTAATGCCTCGTATTCTATTCTCGCATTGAATACGGATCAGGGGTGTTACAAGCTAAAACCTAATTAACCACACAATAAACTTTTTAAATATTTTTAATAAATATTTATGAATCCGTTTGTCAAAAATAGAGACCCGAAAATACACTTTTCCCTTTACCCGACTATCAAGTCTTTACAGGAGGCCACCGAGAGTATAATGAACGACATTGACTGGACTCCTGAGCAAAAACTGAAGGGTGCAATTTCTTTGCTTCGCGACGAGGCATATTAGTGGTGGTTCTCGGTTGACGAGGGTACTTTGTCGAATCGAATTTGTTGGGAGTATTTTGAGACTACTTTTCAAAGAAAGTATGTAGGAACGAGTTATGTGGACGCTTGCAAATGTAAGTTCATGGATCTCACGCAAAGGGATAGGGCTATGGCCAAGTATGAGGCCGAATTTCTGAGACTGAGCTGCTACGCTCGAGGCATGGTGGCATCAGAATACGATAAATGTGTTCGCTTTGAGGATGGTCTAAAGGATAGTTTGAGAGTCTTGATTGCTACGTAGAGGGAGCTAGAGTTCGTCATCCTAGTGGACAAGGCGAAGTGTGACAGCCCTAAATTGACCCTAGTCGGAAAGTGGTTTCGGGACCATTAACCGAGTCTTATAAATAATTAAAGGTTATATTCTGTGTTTATGATGTGCGTAAATGCTTGTGTGATAGTTCCATACTTTAATTTGGTCAGTGTATGTGAAATTTATTAGTAGGGACTTATGTGAGACAATTTAGAAATATGCTAGGCAAGTGTTAAAGTGGCCTATTAATATATGTGGGAAAGTGCTTGTCCTTGCATGTCAAATGAGCCAAATTAAAGCATAGTGGCCGGCCATGCTATGGGTGGAAACATGTCACAAACATGTTATGTTAGTGATGTATGTTAGGAAAAATAAAATAAGGAGCATGGTAATAAAATAATGAAAGGGAATATGATGAAAACAAGGAAAAAAAAAGTGTCCATCCTTTTTCATTTCTTTTGGCCGAAAGTTCTAAGGAAGAAGGAAGGAGCTCTTGCTTCATGTTCGGCTTGGAAGGGGATTAGGAAGAGGTTCGGCCATACTTGTATCTAGGTTAAGGTAAGTTTGATGTTGTGCCATGAGATTCATGCATGATTTTAGTTGTTAGCTTGAGTTCTAACTAGCCCATGGTTTAAATCTTTGCTATGTGAGGGAGATGATACTCGGCCATGGGTGTTGTCTTCTTGGTGGATGTTTGATGTTGTGTTGGTGAGGTATGAAGATGATAGAGTGTGTGTGAGAATTTGAACAAGGTAGGTCTTAGCAACTTCATGAAGCAATCGGCCATGGTATATCCATAAGTATGATTTATGCTTGTTATGTTACTCATGGTTAAAATGATTCACTATGCTTCATGTAAAAATAAAATATACATGTGAATTTGGATATATGTTTATATTTGGTTAATGATTTATCCTTGTGAAGTATAAATTTGTAACATGATTTGAGTTGGAAGTTATTATAATGTATTTGTGCATTGGGTATATGATGAAAATATATGAAATGGTTATAATCGACCTTATGATTGGCTCTTGCATATATATATATATATATATGTTTGCACATGATGTATTGGTATGCCATTTATGGGTGGTATTAAGTATATAATTGGCCTCAACATATACATGCATACTCGCCACATGAGAAGATTAGTGTTGCATGTATTCGGTTAGAGGCAAGCATATTGATGCCTTTATCTTGGTTTAGACAATCGGCTAAAAGGGAGTGTGGGTTAATATGTTGAGTTGATGCATGATTTCACATGTATGTGACTTTAATGTCTAATGTATATATATGGGCTAAGTACCTTGAGTTCCTCTTTTCGATGCTCAAATGATTAAATCAATTTATTTGTTAAATTAAGCTCAAGAGCAAAGGGAACTAAATCCGATAAAGGGAAGGAAGCAAGTGGTCGAATAGCCATCGAAATCGTTCGACAACATCCGAGGTAAGTTTTGAGTACTTGAGACTTAGTTACCGATTTGATTAAGTCATGATGTATGAGCATAACAAATATGCGGTGATATGATGATTCTACTTGAATCATATGTTGAGTTAATTAGTCTATCGTATGACGGGTAGCCGTATGTGCATAGAGATAGTGTCATAAAGCAAATTAAACCATCTTTGTTTGTATGTGGCTAGTGAGTAGGAAATGGGATTGCTTAATCGTGGCGTGTGTTTGAACTCCAACTATGAAAATGAAATATAGATGTGTCATGATTTATTGATATGTGTATGAATATTTGGATGATAACCGGGCTAAGTCCTGAAGGCATCTGCGCTAGTGACTAGTTCCGGGCAAGTCCCGAAGCCATTTGTGCGAGTTACTAAATCCGGGCTATGTCCCGAAGGCATTTGGGCGAGTTACTAAATCCGGGCTAAGTCCCGAAGGCAATTGTGCAAGTTACTCTAACCGGGCTATGTCCCGAAGGCATTTGAGCGAGTAGCTATATCCAGTTAAATTCCGAAGGTACGTGATTTGGGAATGAGCGATCTGCTGTAATAATTTCAATTAATACGCTCGTAAAAACTCAACAACGAGGTATGTGTTGTACATGCATTGGATTAATTGATCCCTCTTAAATAGTATTCGCTCAGTCGATTAAGGAGCTTCCGGTTTTGGTTAAGTTGATCCCTTATGTATGAATATAAGGGTTGGAAATGTGAAGTAGGACTGATTTTTGAGAATATATGTGTATATGAAATTATCCGTTTAGTTATATGAATGCTATACTTCAGTTGAGCCTAATTCCATTGCTCAAAACTTACTAAGCATTAAATGCTTACTCCGTTCTTTGAATCTCTGTTTTATTGATTTTGGTTCGTCAGCTATCGGACTCGGGATTATTGAAGTCGAAGTCTCCCACACTATCAAAGCCCCTTTTGGTACACTTTTGGTTGAACTTTGAAATGGCATGTATAAGACTACCCTTTTTGTTGTTGGTCATGGACCCTTTGGTTTTGTATAAATCTGGATAGCCATACGAAAATGGCTTATATACACTTTGAGCTTAATATTATAATCATCTTGTATGATGTTCATTAAGAGGTATGGAAATGTTTGGGAACGATTAGCCATTGGAATGGTTAATCATGATCATATTTTGTGCTATATATGAAAAAGGGCTAGTTGAATCATGGAAACTATGTAATAGATAAAGTCTACCTTAAAAATAGATGCTGATAGCAGCAGTGACGTGAATGTGAAAAATCACTAAAAATAGTAGGAATGAAATTAAATAGTGAGTAAATTATGTAATCAAACCTTGATGAATCTATTTTCATAGGAAAGTAACGAAACGATCATATGAACAGTATGTTAAGAGATATTTAAGTTTTTGTGAGACAGGGCTAGAACGGTTTCTGGATTCCCTGTTCCGACTTTGGAAATTCATTATAAATTAACCAGAGATAATTATAAGTCATTCCATATATGTATAGATTCATTCTCTAGTGTAGTTTCTATAGAAACAAACGGCATCAGGATTGAAGCCCTGTACAGGGAGATATCCAAGTCGTAATGCGCAAAGGCAGTGTAGTCGAACCCTGAAACAGGGGAGACTTTAGCTAATAAACTGTACTAATTGGCTTGACCAAAAATTCTATAAAAAAATTTTTAGATGAACATATGAGTCTAGTTTCAGTAAAAATTTACAGAACTTGTTTTCGAGTTTTGGAACTCGAGATATGATTTTTAAGGTGACAGTGATGCAGTTAGCCAGCTCGTCTGGAAATTTAAAATGGACTGTGCAAATAAGTGATTTAAGTCTGCGAACCCCTCAGGTATCGACTCAAACAGCGGTCTCAGTGCACGGGTGTTTACGAAGATTGCCGAGGAGGTTAAGCATGTGGAGCACCAGAATAGGGATAGAGAGAGAGGCATAAATAAGAGGGATTCAGAGCCCTCTAATTCTACTTAGAGGTCTAAGAAATGGGCCATACCTGATGGGCCTATTAGAGTGAGAGTTCCAGTTGCTCCTACTAGGGTTCAGCTATGCAGCGGTTGTGGTAGGCGCCATCTAGACGAGTGTTGGAGGAGATTAGGGGCATGTTTGCATTGTGGGTTGTTGGAGCATCGTATTAGAAAGTGTCCACAGTGTTCTGATCAGATGCAAGCTTCAGTTTTGAGTTTTGTTTAGCTGCAAATGGCAGTACAGCAGCTGCCTAGGGGCCATGGTCCGGCTAGGGGTCATAATGATTTAGGCAGAAGACAGAAAGCACCGAGTAGAGGTGCTAATCAGACTTAGGCGAGGCAGGCTACACTGGTTTATGCTACTCGACACCGAAAAGACAAAGGCGTCCCTAATGTGATTACAAGTACGTTCCTTATTTTTTTATGCCCCTTATACTGCTTTGATAAATATAGGGACAACACACCCCTATATAGCTAGTTCTGTCTTTGGTAACTTGGGATTTCCTATTGAGAGTACTTTAGGTGAGATTTTTTTATTGAGTTCGTTGGGTCAGTCAGTTCGGATAAACAAACTGTACAGGAAAGTTCCACTGAAAGTACAAGGGGTTATGTTTCAGGCAAATCTAATAGAGCTATCGTTTGGGGAATTCGATTTGATTTTGGGAATGGACTAGCTAGTAGAGCACTAAGTTTGGATTGTGTGACTAAAAGGGTAGTTCTGAGAACTGAGGATGATGTGGAAATTGTTGTGATAAGCGAGAGTTGGGGTTACTTGTCTAGCGTAATCTCCACTCTAGTGGCTGAAAAACTAGTTTGGAAAGGGTGTGAAGCATATCTGGCCTTTGTAAGTGTCTCAATTTCTAGGGACACTTCTGTCGAGAATATCAAAATAGTAAGGGAATTTTTGGATGTATTTCCTAATGAGTTATCGAGTTTACCCCCAAATTGGGAAATTGAGTTTAACATTAAGCTTCTACTATGTACAACTCCATTGTCCATTTCTCCTTATCGAATGGCACCAAAAGAGCTTCCGAAGCTAAAGGCTCAGCTTCAGTAGCTTCTGGATCGTGGACTCATCCGTCCTAGTATGTCTCTGTGGGGGTATTGATTTTGTTTGTAAAGAAAAAGGATAGTACCGTGATAGTACCATGAGGATGTGCATCGATTACCAACAATTGAATAAGTTGACTGTGAAGAATAAGTGCCCACTTTCAAGAATTGACGATTTGTTTAATCAGCTTCGTGGGGCTTCAATATTCTCGAAAATAGATTTCTATTTTGGGTATCATTAGCTTAGAGTTAAGGAAGTTGATATTCATAAAATGGCTTTCAGGACTCATTATGGGCACTACGAGTTCCTAATCATGCCCTTTGGTTTGACGAATGCTCCGGCTACATTCATGGATCTGATGAATTAGGTTTTCCAACTGTATTTGGATCAGTTCATTGTAGCCTTCATCGACGATATTCTGGCGTACTCTAAGACCAAAGAGGAGCATGATGAGCATCTTAGAGTAGTGGGGCTTCAGTATTCTTGAAAATAGATTTCTGTTCTGGGTATCATCAGTTTAGGGTTAAGGAAGTTGATGTTCATAAAATGGCTTTTAGGACTCATTATGGGCACTACGAGTTCCTAATCATGCCCTTTGGTTTGAAAAATGTTCTATCTACATTCATGGATCTGATGAATCAGGTTTTCCAACTGTATTTGGATTAGTTCATCATAGCCTTCATCAACAATATTCTGGTGTACTCTAAGACCGAAGAGAAGCATGATGAGCATCTTAGAGTAGTGCTTCTGATACTGCCTGAGAAATAGCTCTACACTAAGTTGAGTGATCGTGAGGTTTCGTGATAGGTTTTAAATATTTATAATTACTCGTTCTTGAACTAACTATTACCGTAATGTAGGCAAGTGTACCTATCGAACAGTAGTATAGTTTTAGCAATACCGGATTGTCGAACCCAAAGGAACTAAAAGTACTAGTAATGACTATCTTTTTATTATCTAGCCTAAGAATAAAAGGGGTTTTTGTTTTAATTAAATAATTATCTAAACTAAGAACGCACAGAGAAAAGAATTGGGGAATTGCTTTTGGGAAAATCAATTGACTTGAGACAATACTTAAGGAAAAATCCACCTAGACTTTACTTGTTATTCTGGCTCCGAATCGAACGATTTATTCATTCAACTTGTTTCGTAGAGATCCCTAAGTTATGTTATTATCCCTATTCAAGACTAATAACGTCTAATCCTTAACACTCTAGGGTTGCATTAACTCGATCTATGGATCCCCTTATTAGGTTTCACCCTAATCCGGCAAAATCTTGTCACCCTAGTTCTAGGTGCGCAATCAACTCCGCTTAATTATGACAAAAGTACTCTTAGACAGGGTCTATTCCTCCTCTGAATAAGAGCATGTCTTGAATCAGTATCATGGGATATCAAAACAAGAATTAAGAACACATAATTAAGAACAAGTTAGATATTTATCATACTTCAGAAAATAATAACAAGATTCGTCTTAGGTTTCATTCCCCTTAGGTATTTAGGGGTTTTAGTTCATAACTAAATAAGAAAACATCTCAGAAGAATAAAGAATACAAAACATAAAGAAAACCTGAAACTCCTGAATGGAAATTGAGGAGAGATCTTCAGTCTTGATGATGAATCCAGCTTCTGAGATGAATTAATCAGCTTCTTTGGAGTAATTCTTTACCCCCTATTCTCCGTCTCCCCTTTTCTCCTCTTCTAGGGCGTATTTATAGGCTTTGAAATGCCTAGAAGCCCTCAAAAGTTGCCTTTTCTGAATTGGACTTCATGTTCATGTGCGATTACTTCAAGTCGTGTTCGAGCCTGTTAGAATGGCACGGGCGTGTGCTATACCCGTGTGAGTCGTGCTCCAATTCTGCCAGATTGACACGGCCATGTGGTCTGCCCGTGTGAGGAGGTCTAGGCCGTGTTGATTTTGTACTTTGGCCCATTTTCTCCGTTTTTGGCCCGTTTCTTGTTCCTTTTGCTCTCTTATGCTCTCCTAAGTATAATACATGAAATTAAAGCATTACGAGCATCGAATTCACCAATTCTAATTAGAAATCATCCATAAAATGCATTAAACATGGGGTAAAAATATGTATAATTTACGGTTTATCAAATACCCCCACACTTAAGCTTTTGCTTGTCCTCAAGCAAAATTCTCAACTCATAATCAAAATAAATTCTTCTCAACTTATAATTTTTATCAATAATATCTCACATTAATCCATAAGTAATCATGCATTGAGAATTCAACTAACAGAACATAAAAGTTTCAAACATTCCAAGTTGAGTATTTAGTCATGCAAACTTAGGTGCTTCCCTTCGTCTAAGTAATTACCTTTGATTCAGAATATCACAGAGTTTCACATCCTCACTAAAGGTTCACTCAAATCACTCGAGGTGTTTAAGGACAATAAATGAAGCAGTCAATAGTCAATAATGAAAAGTCATTACCATAAGCTTGCATGAAAATCAAATCTCCACCACTATAATTTAAGATGATACATCAATCAAAAGGTCTTTAGAGGGTTGTAGTGAGGCTTGGTTAGGGGGGTGTGGTCACAAGCTGAAAGAAAAGGTTAGAATCGAGATTGAATTGAAAAATTGCCTAACTAGAAAAAGAGTTAATCTTCACTTGCGTACAATAGAGCTTCTCTCAGAATATGAAATTACAGATATGTATACATAGTTTTTTTTTTAAGAACAAGTTAAAATAATATAGACTAACTAGAAAGAATAAAACATAGCTAGGCAATCCATTCAACTCAAATCTCGACAAAAAATAGGGATTAATTTAAGGGATTTCAACAATAATGGGTTAAAGGTTAATATTAAAGGTAATACAAGAAATGGCTTGTTAGGCTCAAGGGGGTTTACTAGGGGTTAATCGTGGAGGTAGGCTTTTCATGGCATGAGTGGGTTAATCCTAAGTGCCTTAATCATTTTGACATATCAAATCAAATGGTGTGGTCTCGACATGCATAATCAAGCAAGTTCTAGAATAACAGTTCAATATTGACGCACTCAAAGCAATGATAAAAGTGAGCATGAAGGAATTAATAGATGCTCAAAAGGCTCAAAAATCTCACCAAATTTATGGCTTTTTGATGTTTGGACTCGTGAATTCCAATTCAAAGTAATACCTAGACTTAGGGAAACAACCTATAATTTTAAATTCTTAAAAATCGACTTATCATGCTTGATTCTTTAATGTCTTAAAGTTTAAACAATCAATGCATAAGTGCCTATGTTTTAATTCAAGATATATCAATCAAAATCATAAATCAATTAAAATTTATCCTAAATATGATATGAGAGCTTTTCAAAAGAACAAGGTAATTATTCAGGGATTTTTCTGATAATGAAATAAATACCCCCCCACACTTAAGATGTACATTGCCCTCAATGTACAAAGATAGATATTATAGTATAAAAATAAGATAGGGAGAGAAGTGAAACTTCCTGTATGATGAATTCCTCGAACTAGAGTTTTACAGAGTAATTGGTTCGAGAGTGGAGGAGGATACTCCAGTGGTCGTAGAGGTTCATTAGTCCATAAGTCCTGCGCCAAAAGAATATTATATCTAGTGGTAGCTATGGTTGTGGTCGAGTAGGACATGGCAGTTGTGGAGAACCTTTCCTGGTGAAGTTTTAGTTCCTATGTGATGATGAGCTTAAGAGCTCTATATAACTGTGATAAAATCGGGAACTTTTTAGAGAATATTAGGAAGAATAAGTACTCGAAAAGAAATAACCGAAAGTAATAATTAAAAATAAAATTCTAAAATCTAACAAAAATAAAAAGTAGTTTCAATAAAAATTAAAAACATAAAATAATAAATAAATATTTCTAAACATCTTCATCGTTGGATGGTTCGCAAAGTGGGACTGGCGATGAGATGTGGAGGTGCTGACAAATCTGCTATAGAGTAGCATCAATGTTGTCAAATCGTTGAAAACACTGCTACTCGAATTGGGTAAGGTGCTCAGAGATGTCAGCATATGAAGCTGCCGCATGAACTGGACGAGAGGGTGGTGGTGGCTGAGTCGGTGGGTCCTCGTGCTTTGGGGGACATCATCAGGAATGTCCTCGTAGGCCTCCTCCTTGGTAGATTAGGCGAGATGATACTGGGAAGGGTAGGTTCCTCAGCACCTCTCGATCATCCTCATGCTAAGCATGCTCGAGATGCCTTGTGGAGACATCTGGCCGATGAGGGTGAGGGATGATTCTTGGGTCGCGGTGTTGAGGAGCCCGAAGTGTCACGCCAGCCTAGTCACGTAAGGGCCAATGGAGATGACCCCCTTCCAATGCTGCTCCGTCTGGTGCTGAATTGCAAGGGCAATGAAATAGGCAAGGTCGATGATGTGTCCTTGCAACATGCACCATAAGAAGTAGACATTGTGGGTGTTAACGACGCCAGTGCTCTCTCGCCTCCCTGTAATCATGTGAGCTAAAATAGGATATAAGTACCTCAGGGATGGTGGGAGAACTGATGCCTTGGAGCGGCTAGGATTATCCGAGGATGTGCTAGGGGCCAAAGTGTGCCAGCACTTCGAGGGAGAGAAATGTATGTGGTGACTGAGAGCATGTAGTTCATTCTCCTCCCTGAACTCCTCCATATATAGGCCTAGTGCAGCAACAAACTCTGGGACGCTTAGCTGGTGGATTAATCCGCCTAGGCGAAACTGGACCGTGCCGGAATCATCGTACCTTGTCATTACGATCTAAAGATGGAACGTTGAGCAGAGTTCCATCGTGAGCTCGAGGTATGTCAGTTCGATAATCCCGAAGAACAGCTCCCACGGGTTCGTGGTTAAGAGAGCCCGAATCGCATCAGCCATCTGGACTTGTTCTACGGTAGCCCAGTTGATGCAGCAGCCTACTGCTAAAGGTCGGGCCAGAAGTATTTGGAAGAGCTCTTCTTGGGGCCCTCGTGGAAACTGTAAGAGAGGGTGATGAATTTTCGCGACTGGACCCGCGGAGAATGACGTTCCCTTCCTCTTCTTCGAGGCTGGTACAGCGGTTTTCTTTCCTCTTGAATATGACATTGAAGGCCTGTAATATAAAGAATAATAATAATAGGTAAACATATTCGAAGGGGAGGCAAACTATTTCAGCCAAGACTACTAATATGAAGCAAACTCAACCACAATAATAATGAAAATGAGAATAGAAATGTAATGGGTATAAGGTTTTCCTAGTCCCAATTTAACATAAATTGTATGGTAACTAACCTAGGAATGCAATTCAAATGATAGACATTAGCATGATAATAGCATGAAAATAAGCATAGTAATGTCATGGATATGAGGTGTGTCTAACAACTTGATTTAATTCAAAATGTATAATAAAGAACCTAAAAATGCAAACTAAATGAAAAAGTAATGAACAAAAATGAAAACTAGTTCAAAAGTAATGGAGATTATGGTAATAATAAGCATTAATAATGAGTAAAATAGAAGTGAAAGGAGTAAACAAATGCTAAGGGAAAGAGATTGAGCTTTAAAAACGAAGTTGGAGGCAGCGCACGGGGGTGGCAGAGAGGCCGTATGGAGTTGCAGCAGCTAAGGTTAGGGTTTTTGAATAGAGAAGAAAGTGAATAGTGCAGGGTATCTATAGATTTTGGGACACACGGCCATGTCACACGCCCATGTTCCCCAATTTCAGCCCGTGTGATTCGCGAATTTCAAATTTGGGCACGTCTGACATTTAGTACACGCCCGTGTTCCTCGGGCGTATGGGTTCACACAGCCGTGTCACACGATCGTGTCTAGCTTCGTTCGCTTCTCCCACGCCCGTGTGTTCAACAGGTTCGACCACGGGTGTTAGACACAGTCATATTGCACGCCCGTGCTAGTTTCTCAGTTTCAACCACGGGTCTTCCACACAAGCGTGTCGCACACCCATGTTGTTTTGGCAGGCTCGACCAAGGCCATGTCGCACGGCCGTGGCGTTTTATCGTATCCCGTGTTGGGGAAATCTTTTGCGCTGTTTTCACATGGCCTTAAGCATGCCCGTGTCTCTGTGGAAACACCTATATTCAAGATCTCTATTAATAGGTTAGGAGTAAAATACCAAAATTTAAATAAATTAATAATGTTAGTGCTCGGGTTGCCTCTCGAGAAGCACTTATTTATAGTCTAAGCTTGACTTACCTCTTCAGTGAATGGTCATGGTGGTTTGAGGAGTTTATACTCCTCATTCCTACTATCAATCTCATCAAAATAAGGTTTTAATCGAGTGTTTTCTGCCTTAAAAGTGCCGAACTTGGGATGACTCACCTCCACTGTACTGAATGGAAAAATACTGAGTACCGTAAGAGGGATTTCCTCATTCTGTGTGGTAGTGACAATATGGGGATCTACGGCATCTAATAAGACCTTATCACCAACCATAAGTAAATTTGGGGAGGTATCAAACTCATTCTGGCATAATTTTGGTTTATCGTGTGTTCTCGGTTTATGTGCTCGCCATTCGTCTAGCTCCTCTATCTGTAGCCTTCGTTCTTCATGAATGTGTCCTCTATCATTTATGGAACATGGCTCGTGAACTTCTTTGAAGCTTAATTTCTACAAAGTCATATTGTCAGTTTTAGTAGATTGGTGTGGACAATTACCTTCAATGTTCGATGTGATGCCAGAATTATGAGCTTGAAGGGTGATCGTTTCGTCTCCCACACGAAGTGTAAGCTCACCTGTACCAACATCAATAATTGTTTTAGCAGTTGCTAAAAAGGGCCTACCTAAAATCAAAGGGGTGTTATTATTGTGACAGCCCAAAATTGACCCTAGTCGGGAAGTGGTTTCGGGACCGCTAAACCAAGTCACCGAAATGTTTGAACGTAATATTTATTGTCTAGAATATGTAATTATGAATGTGTGAAAATTTCAAGCTTCGATTTAGTCCATTGCATGTGAATTCAGTTAGTAGGACCTGTGTGACACTTTTGAAATGTGATAGGCTAATCTATAAGGACCTAATAGTGCATGTAATCAAAAGGGGGGACTTGCATGTCAAATTTCCCCCCCCTAATTGGTAGTGGCCGGCCATGACAAAGGATTATGGGCAAAACATGTCATAGACATGTTATGTTGGTGCATCATGGGAGGAAAAAAATAAATTAATGAGTATGGGTAATAAAGAAATGGAAAAGAAAAAAAAAAGAAAGGATGTGTGAGTGTTACCCCCCATTTTGTCGTGAGTTGAAGAAAAAAAAAGAAAAAAAATTGTTGTTCATCCTTTTTCATTTCTTTGAGCCGAAAATTCTAAGGAAGAAGGAAGGAGTTCTTGCTTCATGCTTGGTTTGGAAGACGATTAGGAGGAGGTTTGGCCATACTTGTGTCTAGATTAAGGTATGTTTGAGGTTGTGCCATGAGATTCATGCATGATTTTAGTTGCTAGCTTGAGTTCTAATTAGCCCATGGTTCAAATCTTTGCTATGTCATGGGGATGATATTCGGCCAAGGTGGATTTTGTGTTAATGCCATTGCATGCTAAATATGAAGCTTGATAATGATACATGTGATGGTGGATTGAGGACTCTTGGATTTTCTTTTTAGCATTTTTTTGAGTGAGACATTAAGTTCTTTGTTTAACCATGACCAAAATTGAAATGGTATGGTGTTGTGATGTATTCGGCCATGGTATACCCATAAGTATGATTTATGCTTATTGCATGGTAGGTAAGATTTGTGTTTTGGAGTTATGTTCATGTTTAGTTATAATCAACTTGAGATTCGGCCCTTGCACCTATATGTATATATGTTTGCACATGATGTATTGGTATGACATATATACTATCTCAAGGTATATATTTACTTATGATGATGTTTGGTTATGAAGTAAATGATAGATGCGTATTGAGCTACAATATGTAATGCATTAGTTAGTAAAATGTATGCCATTTATGTGTGGTATTAAATATGTAATTGGCCTCAACATCAACATGCATATTCGGCCACATGAGATGGATTGGTGTGCATGCATTCGGTTAGAGGCAAGCATATTGATGCCTTTATCTTGGTTAGGACAATCGGCTAAAAAGGGAGTGTGGGTTAATATCTTGAGTTGATGCATGATTTCACATGTATGTGACTTTAATGTCTAATGTATAAATGTGAGCTAAGTGCCTTGTGTTCCTCTTTTCGATGCTCAAATGATTAAATCGATTTATTTATTTAATTAAGCTCAAGAGCAAAGGGATCTAAATCCGATAAAGGGAAGGAAAAAGTGGTCGAATAGCCATCGAAATCGTTCAACAACATCCGAGGTAAGTTTTCGAGTAATGGAACTTAGATTATGATCTAATTAGGTTATGTAATAAACAAATCAAAATCATGCTCTTGTATGTGGCTATTGAGCCGAAATTGTAAATATGATAAGTGTCTTGTGTTTGAGCTTTGGTAATGAGAATGTAATAAGGATGTGTTATGATTTGTTGATATATGTGCTTGGTTATTCGAATGGTATCCGGGCTAAGTCCCGAAGGCTTTTGTGCTAAGTGACTAAAATCGGGTTAAGTCCCGAAGGCATTTGTGCGAGTTACCAAAACCGGGTTAAGTCCCGAAGGCATTTGTGCGAGTTACCAAAACCGGGTTAAGTCCCGAAGGCAATTGTGCGAATTACTATAACCGGGCTATGTCCTGAAGACAATCGAGCGAGTCGCTATATCCGGTTAAATTCCGAAGGTACGTGATTCAGGAATGAGCAATCTTGCTGTAAAAATTTCAGTTAATACGCTTGCAAAAAAAATTCCAGCAATGAGGTATGTTCGTATGTGCTTTGAATTAGTTGAGCCCTTACAAATAAGTATTCGCCGGTTGATAAACGAGCTACCGCCTTTAGCTAAGTTGATCTTTTGTGTATGAACATAAGGGTTGGTAATGTGAAGTAAGTATGATATTGAGAATGTGTGCATATGAAATTATCCGTTTAGCTATATGAATGCTATGCTTTTGTTGTCTTGGAATCCCTTGCTCAAAACTTACTAAGCATAAATTGCTTACTCCGTTTCTTTGTTCTCTGCTTTATAGATTTTGGCTCGTCACCACGGATTCGAATTTTGGAAGTCGAAGTCTCCCACACTATCAAAGCCCCCCTTTTGGTACAATTTTGGTTGAACTTTGAAATGGCATGTATAGGACTACCCTTTTTGTTGTTGGTCATGTACCCATGGATTTTGTGTAAATTTGGATAGCCATGTGAAAATGGCTTATATACGTTTTAGCATAGTACCATAATCGTTTTGTATGTTGATCATTAAGAAGTATGGAAATGTTTGGAAACGATTAGCCATTGGAATGGTTAATCATGATCATACTTTGTGCCATGTATGCAAAAAGGGCTAATTGAATCATGGAAATTATGAAATAGGTAAAGTCTACCTCAAAGGCAGATGCTGATAGCAGCAGTGATGTGGATGTGAAAAATCACTAAAAATATTAGGGATGGAATTAAATAGTGAATAAATTATGTAATGAACCTTGATGAATCTACTTTCATATGGAAGAAACGAAACGGTCATATGAGTTATATGTTAAGAGATATTTAGGTTTTCATGGAACAGGGCCAGAACGGTTTCTGGAATCCCTGTTCCGACTTTGGAAATTCATTATAAATTAACCAGAGATAATTGGGAGTCATTCCATATATGTATAGATTCATCTTTGAGTCTAGTTTCTATAGAAACAAACGGCATCAGTATTGAAGCCCTGTACAGGGAGATATCCAAGTCGTAATGCGCAAAGGTCAGTGTAGTCGATCCCTGTAATAGGGGAGAATTTAACTAATAAACTGTACTAATTAGGCCAACCAAAAATTCTAGAAAAAAATATGTAGATGTACATATGAGTCTAGTTTCATGAAAAAATTACGAAACTGATTTTCGAGCTTTGAAACTCAAGATATGATTTTTAAGGCGACAGTGATGCAGTAACCAGCTTGTTTGGAAATTTTTTTTTGGACTGTGAAAATAATTAAGTTAAGTCTGTGCACACCTTGTGTTCGACTCCGGTAACGGACTCGGGTACGGGGTGTTACAATTTTATTGGTATCATAGCTACGGTTTAGTCGATTCTAGGACTACCGTAATGCGTTTGGGTCTAGCTATACATGCCATTTTATATGATTATTTGCTAGTGTGGTGATTTCTGACAATTGCAAATGTGTTTATTTATAGTAATGGATCCCGATCCTGACCGAGCGGTAGCTGATGATCTTGAGAGTGTAGCGCCTGCTCCCGCACAAGGGACAGCGCCGGAGGACTCTCAACCTAATGCTAGTAATCCAAATGATGAAGCTAGACAAGCTTTCTATAGCGTGATAAATGATTGGTTTAACCAATACATTCGAACTAATACGTTGTTCCACAACCTCCATTCCCAACAAACACAACCCCGCACCTACAATGCCTCCCAGAATCGACCAAATAAGGTCAAATAAGCCCCAGTTGATGAATCCGAAAACATGGGGCTACTGAATTTAAAGCTACGGATAGCAACGATGCCGAGCAAGCTGGATTTTGGTTGGACAACACTATCCCGCACTCGATGAGCTATCTTGTACACCGATGAATGCCTAAAGTGTACTATCTCCTTGCTACGCGATTACGCCTACTATTGGTGGAGTACTCGACTTTGTTGTACCCCGAGAGCAAGTAACTAGGGAGTTTTTCCAAACCGAGTTTGGAAAAAGTATATCGATCGAGATTTGTTGATCAAAAACGGAAGGAATTTCTTGAGATTAAGCAAGGTTCTATGTCGATTCATCGATTACGAGCGAAAATTTGTTAGACTTAGTAGATACGCCGGAATGTATTTCTCGAGGCTATCATGTGTAAACGCTCGAGGATGGGCTGAATGAAGATATAAAATGTTCGTTGGCATTCTTGAAATACGAGAGTTCGTAGTACTTGTCGAGCGAGCTTGTAAAGTCGAAGAGCTTAGAAAAGAAAAACAAAAAGTTGATGTGGGAACTGGAGAGTTTCGTAAAAGATCCTCGGGAAAGTCTCTTCAACAGGCATCGAAGAAATTTCATGATGATGTGGGCCGGTCTAGAGGCACTTCGGGCCTTTTAGACGAGATCGTGATCGACCCACAATGGTACACGAGGCACTTGATCGCCAGTGTTGGGAATGAACGTCGAGACAGAACGAAGTGTCAGCATTGTGGCAAATGGCATTCTGGAAGTTGTAGATTCCATGACTGCTCCTGTTACAAGTGCGGATCAGTTGACCACTTCATCAAAGATTGCCCGAGGTTGCTGAATGTAATGTAAATCGAGTGGGAAACCGGCGCTACCACCGCCGAGGTAGACCATCTAGAAATATGGGCAATGCTAGTGGTGGTCGAGAGGATCTAGAGATGCTACGACCAGATCCGAGGCTCGCGCTCTGCTAGGGCTTATGCAATACGCGCGACGTGAGGATGCTTCCTCGCCGGATGTTATTACGGTACTTTCACTCTCTTTGATACTAATGTGATTGCTTTGATTGACCTGGTTCTACTCATTCTTATAAATGCGAAACCTTAGCATCCAAAGAAGACTTTACCTATTGAGTCTCTTTGAGTTCGTAATTCGGTGTCAAATCCCTTGGGTCGTTACGTGCTTGTCGACAAAGTGTGTAAGAAATGTCCCTAGTAATTCGAGGTTCTGTTTTCCGCGGACTTGATGCTTCGCCGTTTGATGAATTTGATGTTATTCTGGTTTGGATTGGTTGACCGTGCATGATGCGGTTGTGAATTGCAAAAGCAAGACTATTGATTTGAGGTGCATAAATAACGAGATGATCCGAGTTGAGTCTACGAACTTAAAGGGTTGCCGGTGTAATATCATCAATGTTGGCCCGAAATGTGTAAGAAAGGGTGCGAAGCATACCTTGCGTATGTATTTGATGATAAGGAGTTAGAGATAAAACCGAATCTGCGCTTGGTAGTTTGTGAATACCGGATGTTTTTCCAAGAATTACGGGTTTGCCACTGTTCGGAGATAGAGTTTGGTATTGAGCTTGTACAGGACTACGCTGATTTCGATAGCTCCGTATCGTATGGCACCAACCGAGTTAAAAGAGTTGAAAGCTCGGTTGCAAGAATTGACGGATAGAGGTTTGATCGACCAAGTTTCTCACCTTGGGTGCACCAAGATTGTTTGTGAAAAGAAGGACGGAACCATGAGGTTGTGCATTGACTATCGTCGGTGAATAAAGTGACGATAAAGAATAAATATTCGTTATCGCGTATTGATGATTTGTTTGATCAACTAAAGGGAGCCTCAGTGTTTTCAAAGATAGCTTTGAGATCGGGTTATTATCAGTTGCGGATTCGAGATTCGGATGTACCCAAAACTGCTTTCAAAACGAGGTACGGTCACTACGAGTTCTTAGTAATGCCGTTCGGGCTCACTAATGCCCCTGCGGTATTTATGGATTTGATGAATCGGATCTTGACGATATTTGGACCGGTTCATAGTTGTGTTCATTGATGACATCTTGGTCTATTCAAGAGATGAGACCGAACATCTTGAACACCGAGATTAGTGTTGCAAATACTACGGGATAAGCGGTTATATGCTAAGTTCAGCAAGTGTAAGTTCGTTAAGAGAGGTTAGCTTCTTGGGTCATGTGGTATCTGCGATCGGTATTCGAGTCAACCCGAGCAAAATTTCAGCCATACTTAGCTGGAAGCCTCAGAAATATTCTCGAGGTTCGAGCTTTTGGGGCTTGCCGATTACTCTTGACGGTTTGTAAAGGTTTCTCGATGATAGCCACACCCATGAAGAAGCTACTTCAAAAGATGTTCGATTCGAATGGACGGAAAAATGTCGAAAAGTTTTGATCAACTGAAAACTTGTTTGACGGAAGCTCAATTTTAGTGCGGCCGAATCGGGCAAAGAGTTTGTCATCTATAGTGACGCCTCCCTACTTGGGTTAGGTTGCGTATTGATGCAAGAAGGTCGAGTTGTGGCCTATGCGCCGAGACAATTAAAGCCACATGAGAAGAATTATCTGACCCATGATCTCAAATTAGCTGCCATCGTATTCGCCTTGAAAATATGGTGACATTACTTATTTGGTGAGAAGTGCCATGTATTTTCGGATCACAAAAGTCTCAAATGTTTGATGACTCAAAGAGACTTGAATCTACGACAAAGGCGTTGGCTTGAGTTGTTGAAAGATTATGAGCTGGTCATTGATAATCACCCGGGAAAGGCTAATGTGGTTGCGGACGCCTTAAGCCGGAATCACCGTTGTTAAGCTGAAGCGATGAATGTACACTTGTGCGTTTCTACCCGACAATGTGTTAGTAGTGAATTAAAAGCCAAACCATTATTGATTCATCAAATTCGTGAAGCTCGTAAAGTCGATGATGAATTGGTTGCAAAGCGGGTGAGTGTGTTTGAACAAGGAATTGGAGTTTCAAATTGATGATGATGATTGTTTGAGGTTCAGAAGTCGTTTGTGTGTTCCAAGGAATTCGGAACTCATTTCGATGATTCTGAATGAAGCCCATTGTAGCCGAATGTCAATTCACCCGGGGAGTACGAAGATGTACAACGATTTGAAACGTCGGTTTTAGTGGCATGGTATGAAACGAGACATCTCCGACTTTGTTTGAGATGTTTAATATGTCAACAAGTGAAAGCGGAACATCAAGTGCCTTGAGATTACTTCACCGATCAAGATACCCGAGTGGAAATGGGATCGAGTCACAATGGACTTTGTGTCCGGACTGCCATTGTCCGCAAGTAAGAAGGATGCGATTTGGGTTGTTGTTGATAGACAGACTAAGTCGGCTCACTTTATCCCCGTGCGTACGGATTTTTCATTGGATAAACTAGCTGAATTGTACGTTTCTCAGATTGTGAGATTACAAAGGGTACCGATTTCTGTTGTGTCAGATAGAGATCCGAGATTCACCTCGCGATTTTGGAAGAAATTGCAAGAAGCTTTGGGTACCAAGCTGCATTTTAGCACCACTTTTCATCCACAAACCGATGGTCAATCTGAGCGGGTAATTCAGATACTTGAGGATATGTTGAGATGTTGCGTCCTTGAGTTTAATGGTTCATGGGAACGATATTTACCTTTGATTGAATTCGCTACAACAATAGTTTTCAGTCAAGTATTAAGATGGCACCTTATGAGGCTTTATGCGGTCGAAAATGCCGTGACGCCATTGTTTTGGACTCGGTGAAAGTAAAATTTTTGAGTGGACTTGATTAAAGATCTGAATGAAAGTAAAAGTAATCCGTGAAAGTCTAAAGACGCCACAGATCGTCGTAAATCGTGCAGCGGATTTGAAACGAAAAGACATTGAGTATCGTGGGAGATAAAGTGTTTCTTAAAGTTTCGCCTTGGAAAAAGATACTCGATTTGGTAGTAAAGGCAAATTGAGTCCGAGGTTCATCGAGCCATATGAAGTATCCGAACGAGTAGGTCCGATTGCATATCGATTGATTTTGCCTCCTGAACTTGAGAAGATTCACGACGTCTTTCATGTTTCGATGCTTCGACGCTACTGATCGATCCATCGCACATAATTAGTCCATCAGAGGTCGAAATTCAAGCCGATATGAGTTATGAAGAAGAACCGATTCGTATTCTAGCTCGTGAAGTGAAGGAGTTGCGAAACAAAAGGGTTCCGTTAGTAAAAGTGTTATGGCTCAAACACGGGATGGAAGAAGCTACTTGCGAACCCGAGAACTCTATGAAAGAGCGTACCCAAACCTATTTGGGTAAGATTTTCGGGACGAAAATTTCTTAAGTGGGGAGAGTTGTGACACCCAAAATTGACCCTAGTCGGGAAGTGGTTTGGGACCGCTAAACCGAGTCAACGAAATGTTTGAACGTAATATTTATTGTCTAGAATATGTAATTATGAATGTGTGAAAATTTCAAGCTTCGATTTAGTCGATTGCATGTGAATTCAGTAAGTAGGACTTGTGTGACACTTTTGAAATGTGATAGGCTAATCTATAAGGACCTAATAGTGCATGTAATCAAAAGGGGGGACTTGCATGTCAAATTCCCCCCCTCTAATTGGTAGTGGCCGGCCATGACAAAGGATTATGGGCAAAACATGTCATAGACATGTTATGTTGGTGCATGATGGGAGGAAAAAAATAAATTAATGAGTATGGGTAATAAAGAAATGGAAAAGAAAAAAAAAAGAAAGGATGTGTGAGTGTTACCCCCCATTTTGCTGTGAGTTAAAGAAAAAAAAAAAGAAAAAAAATTGTTGTTCATCCTTTTTCATTTCTTTGAGCCGAAAATTCTAAGGAAGAAGGAAGGAGTTCTTGCTTCATGCTTGGTTTGGAAGACAATTAGGAGGAGGTTTGGCAATACTTGTGTCTAGATTAAGGTATGTTTGAGGTTGTGCCATGAGATTCATGCATGATTTTAGTTGCTAGCTTGAGTTCTAATTAGCCCATGGTTCAAATCTTTGCTATGTCATGGGGATGATATTCGGCCAAGGTGGATTTTGTGTTAATGCCATTGCATGCTAAATATGAAGCTTGATAATGATACATGTGATGGTGGATTGAGGACTCTTGGATTTTCTTTTTAGCATTTTTTTTGAGTGAGACATTAAGTTCTTTGTTTAACCATGACCAAAATTGAAATGGTATGGTGTTGTGATGTATTCGCCATGGTATACCCATAAGTATGATTTATGCTTATTGCATGGTAGGTAAGATTTGTGTTTTGGAGTTATGTTCATGTTTAGTTATAATCAACTTGAGATTCGCCCTTGCACCTATATGTATATATGTTTGCACATGATGTATTGGTATGACATATATACTATCTCAAGGTATATATTTACTTATGATGATGTTTGGTTATGAAGTAAATGATAGATGCGTATTGAGCTACAATATGTAATGCATTAGTTAGTAAAATGTATGCCATTTATGTGTGGTATTAAATATGTAATTGGCCTCAACATCAACATGCATATTCGCCACATGAGATGGATTGGTGTGCATGCATTCGGTTAGAGGCAAGCATATTGATGCCTTTATCTTGGTTAGGACAATCGGCTAAAAAGGGAGTGTGGGTTAATATCTTGAGTTTATGCATGATTTCACATGTATGTGACTTTAATGTCTAATGTATAAATGTGGGCTAAGTGCCTTGTGTTCCTCTTTTCGATGCTCAAATGATTGAATCGATTTATTTATTTAATTAAGCTCAAGAGCAAAGGGGATCTAAATCCGATAAAGGGAAGGAAAAGTGGTCGAATAGCCATCGAAATCGCTCGACAACATCCGAGGTAAGTTTTCGAGTAATGGAACTTAGATTATGATCTAATTAGATTATGTAATAAACAAATCAAAATCATGCTCTTGTATGTGGCTATTGAGCCGAAATTGTAAATATGATAAGTGTCTTGTGTTTGAGCTTTGGTAATGAGAATGTAATAAGGATGTGTTATGATTTGTTGATATATGTGCTTGGTTATTCGAATGGTATCCGGGCTAAGTCGCGAAGGCTTTTGTGCTAAGTGACTAAAACCGGGTTAAGTCCCTAAGGCATTTGTGCGAGTTACCAAAACTGGGTTAAATCCCGAAGGCAATTGTGCGAATTACTATAACCGGGCTATGTCCCGAAGACAATCGAGCGAGTCGCTATATCCGGTTAAATTCAAGGTACGTGATTCGGAATGAGCAATCTTGCTGTAAAATTTCAGTTAATACGCTTGCAAAAAAATTCCAGCAATGAGGTATGTTCGTATGTGCTTTGAATTAGTTGAGCCCTTACAAATAAGTATTCGCCGCTTGATAAACGAGCCACGGCCTTTGGCTAAGTTGATCTTTGTGTATGAACATAAGGGTTGGTAATGTGAAGTAAGTATGATATTGAGAATGTGTGCATATGAAATTATCCGCTTAGCTATATGAATGCTATGCTTTTTTGTGCCGAATCCTTGCTCAAAACTTACTAAGCATAAATTGCTTACTCCGTTTCTTTGTTCTCTGCTTTATAGATTTTGACTCGTCACCATCGGACTCGGGATTTTTGGAAGTCGAAGTCTCCCACACTATCAAAGCCCCCCTTTGGTACAATTTTGGTTGAACTTTGAAATGGCATGTATAGGACTACCCTTTTGTTGTTGGTCATGTACCCATGGATTTTGTGTAAATTTGGATAGCCATGCTAAAATGGCTTATATACGCTTTAGCATAGTACCATAATCGTTTTGTATGTTGATCATTAAGAAGTATGGAAATGTTTGGAAACGATTAGCCATTGAATGGTTAATCATGATCATACTTTGTGCCATGTATGCAAAAAGGGCTAATTGAATCATGGAAATTATGAAATAGGTAAAGTCTACCTCAAAGGCGAATCTTGACAAAGAAGTGATGTGGATGTGAAAATCACTAAAAATAGTAGGGATGGAATCAAATAGTGAATAAATTATGTAATGAACCTTGATGAATCTACTTTCATATGGAAGAAATGAAACCGTCATATGAGTTATATGTTAAGGGATATTTAGGTTTTCATCGAACAGGGCCAGAACGGTTTCTGGAATCCCTGTTCCGACTTTGGAAATTCATTATAAATTAACCAGAGATAATTAGGAGTCATGCCAATATTTATAGATTCATCTTTGAGTCTAGTTTCTATAGAAACAAACGGTATCACTGTACAGGGAGATATCCAAGTCGTAATGCACGAAGGTCAGTGTAGTCGATCTCTGTAACAGGGGAGACTTTAACTAATAAACTGTACTAATTGGGCCTACCAAAAATTCTAGAAAAAAATATGTAGACGGACATATGAGTCTAGTTTCATGGAAAAATTACGAAACTGATTCTCGAGCTTTGAAACTCAAGATATGATTTTTAAGGCGACAGTGATGCAGTAACCAACTTGTCTGGTAATTTTTTTTTTGGACTGTGAAAATAATTAAGTTAAGTCTGTGCACACCTTGTGTTCGACTCTGGTAAGGCACTCGGGTACGAGGTGTTACAATTATCCTCCTCTATGTCTAGAGCAACGAAATCAACGGGAAATATGAACTTATCTACTTTCACTAGTACATCTTCAATAATACCACTAGGAAATCTTATAGTTTTATCTGCCAATTGAATGCTCATCCTAGTTTGTTTAGGTTTCCCAAGACCTAGTTGCTTAAACATTTTGTAAGGCATGACGTTAATACTAGCCCCTAAATCAGGTAATGCATGACTTATATCTAAACTACCAATTAAGTAAGGAATTGTAAAACTCCCTGGATCTTTCAATTTGTGGGGTAGCTTATTTTATAGAATAGCTGAGCAAACTGCATTTAGCTCCACATGCGACGCTTCATCCAACTTCCACTTATTTACTAAAAGCTCTTTTAAAAATTTCATTGCATTTGGCATCTGCGACAAAGCTTCAATAAATGGTAAGTTAATATGTAATTTTTTCAAAAGTTTGAGGAATTTACCGAATTGTTTGTCTGAGCGGTCTTTCCTTGTCGCGTTAGGGTATGGGACACGAGGTCTATATTCTTCATTCACCATTTTGTTATGACTTACCTTACTTTTACCTTTGCTCACCACAGTTTCTTGCATCAATTTTGGCTCAGGCACAATGAATCCTTCCTTATCTTAAGTACTAATTGCGTTGAGGTGTTCCCTTGGATTAGGTTCAGTATTACTTGGTAAGCTACCTTGTCGTCGTTCGGAGATAAGTTTGGATAGCTGCCCTATCTAAGTTTTGATCCCTTGGATCGATGCTTGTTGATTCTTAAGTGCTGTCTCGATATTTTGGAAACGAGTTTCTAATACCGAGATGAATTTAGAGAGCATCTCTTCAAGGTTTAGTTTCTTCTCTTGTTGATAAGGTGGTTGTTGAAAACCCTGAGGATTTTGTGGCTTTTGATTCCCTTGACCACCCTAAGAGAAATTTGGGTGGTTCCTCCAACCTCCATTATAAGTATTACTGTATGGGTTATTTTGAGATCGAAAGTTATTGTTATCCATATAGTTGACTTGTTCCTCTTCGATTGTAGGATTGAAGGATTGATATTCTATATGCACACCTTCTCCACTTGAGCCACACCTCATTACTGGATGTACCTGCGTAGAATCAAGTAAACCATCAATCTTTTTATTGAGAAGTTCTACATGATTTGACAGCATAGTAATTGAGTCGACATTATAAATGCCGGCTATTTTTGTTGGCTTAGTCCTCATGACTTGCCACTGATAGTTATTCAGTGACATTTCTTCAATGAATTCATAAGCCTCTTCAGGTGTTTTTTTGTTGATGGTTCCTCTAGCAGCTGCATCAATCATCTGTCTTGTTGAGGGATTCACACTATTGTAAAACGTTTGAACTTGCAGCCATAGAGGTAACCCATGGTGAGGGCACCTTCACAATAGATCCTTGTATCTCTCCCATGCATCGTAAAGTGTTTCTAAGTCAATCTGCACAAAAGAAGAGATATCATTTCGTAACTTAGCCGTTTTAGCCGGAAAATATTTTAGTAGAAATTTTTCAGTCATTTGTTCCCAAGTAGTGATGGACCCTCGTGGTAACAAGTTCAACCACTATTTGGCTTTGTTTCTTAGTGAAAAAGGGAATAATCGAAGGTGAATGGCATCATAAAAAACTCCATTAATTTTGAAAGTGTCGCAAAACTCCAGAAAATTCGCCAAGTGAGTGTTGGGATTCTCATCCTGCAAACTATCAAACTGAACAAACTACTGTATCATCTGAATTGTGTTAGGTTTCAGTTCAAAATTATTCACAGCAATAGCAGGTCTAACTATACTTGACTCAGTTCCTGTTAAAGAAGGTTTAGCTAGTCATACATAGTACGTGGAGCAGGATTTTGATTAGCCGCAATTGCAGGAGGTAGCTAATTGCCTTGGTTTTCAGCCATCTCTTCGGTTAGGGGTTGAGTATCGTCTTCTTGCTCGTTCTCCGTGTATCTTAAGGTTCGCTTTATTTCTTTTTGGTTTCTACGAACCGTGCGATCGATTTTTTTGTCAAAAAGTAATGGTCTCGACGAGTTTCTTCTATTCATAAACTATGAAAACCTGCCAAGAGAAGGAAAAAGGAAGTTAATTAGTAATAATAATAAAATTAAATTAAATTAAATTGCAAGAAAAATAAATTGCTAAAGTAATAAAAATTGAGTGTTCCTAATATTTTAGTTCCCCAGCAACGGCGCCAAAAACTTAATCATGAGGTTTCGTGATAGGTTTTAAATATTTATAATTACTCGTTCTTGAACTAACTATTATTGCCATGTAGGCAAGTGTACCTATCGAACAGTAGTATAGTTTTAGCAAGACCAGATTGTCGAACCCAAAGAAACTAAAAGTACTAGTAATGACTGTCTTTTTATTATCTAGCCTAAGAATAAAAGGGGTTTTTGTTTTAATTAACTAATTATCTAAACTAAGAACGCACAGAGAAAAGAATTGGGGAATTGCTTTTGGGAAAATCGATTGACTTGAGACAATACCTAAGGAACAATCCACCTAGACTTTACTTGTTATTCTGGCTCCGAATCGGATGATTTATTCATTCAACTTGTTCCGCAGAGATCCCTAAGTTAAGTTATTATCCCTATTCAAGACTAATAACGTCTAATCCCTAGATTACATAACCGAGACTTTTCTTTAATTAACATTCTAGGTTGCATTAACTCAATCTATAGATCCCCTTATTAGGTTTCACCCTAATCCGGCAAAATCTTGTCATCCTATTTCTAGGCTTGCAATCAACTCCGCTTAATTATGACAAAAGTACTCTTAGACAAGGTCTATTCCTCCTCTGAATAAGAGCATGTCTTGAATCAGTATCCTGGGATATCAAAACAAGAATTAAGAACACATAATTAAGAACAAGTTAAATATTTATCATACGATTCAGAAAATAATAACAAGATTCGTCTTAGGTTTCATTCCCCTTAGGTATTTAGGGGTTTTAGTTCATAACTAAATAAGAAAACATCTCAGAAGAATAAAGAATACAAAACATAAAGAAAACTCAAAACTCTTGAAGGGAAATTGAGGAGAGATCTTCAATCTTGATAATGAATCTGGCTTCTAAGATGGATCAATCGGCTTCTTTGGAGTAATTTCTTACCCCCTATTCTCCGTCTCCCCTTTTCTCCTCTTTTAGGGTGTATTTATAGGCTTTGGAATGCCTAGAAGCCCTCAAAAGTGGCCTTTTCTGAATTAGACTTCTCACCCTTGTGCGATTACTTCAAGTCATGTTCGAGCCTGTTAGAATGGCACGGGCGTGTGCTATACCCGTGTGAGTCGTGCTCCAATTCTGCCAAATTGACACGACCTTGTTGTCTACCCGTGTGAGGAGGTCCAGGCCGTGTTGATTTCGTACTTTGGCCCATTTTCTTCATTTTTGGCCCGTTTCTCGTTCCTTTCACTCTCCTATGCTCCTCTAAGTATAAAACATGAAATTAAAGAATTAGGAGCATCGAATTCACCAATTCTGAGTAAGTATTAAACATGGGGTAAAAATATGTATAATTTAGGCTTATCATTGAACAAGTATAAGTTTTAGGGAAGTAACATTTCTGGGGCATATAGTTTTTGTTGAGGGGATCCGAGTTGATCTTGGAAAGATTGAGGAAGTACTTGATTAGAAACAGCCTAAGAATGATTCTGAGATCTGCAGTTTTCTGGGTCTTGTGGGTTATTATCGACAGCTTGTTGACGGGTTCTAGTTGATTGCACCTCCTCTGACTAAGCTTCTACGTAAGAATGTTCCTTTTGTCTGGACTGATGCGCAAAAATCAAGCTTTGAGAAGCTTAATTCTGTTCTGACTTAGGCTCCTATTCTGATACAGCCTGAATCTGATAAGGAATTCGTGGTTTATAGTGATGCGCCAGACGTCGAATTGGGGTGTGTTCTAGTATAGGATGGTAAGATTGTGGCTTATACGTCCCAACGGCTTAAGTCACACGAGGAAAATTATCCAACGCATGATCTCGAGTTGGCTACCGTGGTTTTTGCCTTAAAGATTTGGATGCATCATCTATATAGTGAAAAGTGTATCATCTAAATGGATCACAAAAGCCTCAAGTACCTCTTTACTCAAAAGGAGTTGAACTTAGACAGTGTAAATGGATTGAGCTGCTCAAGGATTACGACTGCACGATAGAGTATAATCCCGTTAAGGCTAATATGGTGGTCAATGCTCTTAGTCGTAGAGCAAAATCTAACTTGAGGGCAATGTTTGCTCACTTAAGTCTGTTTGAGGATGGGAGTCTGTTAGCCGAGTTACAAGTTAAGCCGACTTGGATTGATCAGATTCGGGATAAATAGTTGGGGATGATTTTCTGGTTCTGCATTTCTGTCAAGTTGAGAGTGGCAGTAAGTGATTTTGGGTTGAATAGTGAGTGGGTTCTGTGTTTCCAAGGACGAGTTTGTGTACCGAATGATTTCGATCTAAGACAGTCGATTCTGAGGGAAGCGCATAGTAGCCCTTATGTTATGCATCCTGGTGGAAATAAGATGTATTGAGACCTTTGTGAACTGTACTGGCAGTCGAGTTTGAAATGAGAGGTAATAGATTTTGTTGCTCGTTGTCTGACGTGCCAACAAGTTAAGGCTGAGCACCAGTTGCCTTCAGGTTTACTCCAACCAGTTAAGATCCCCTTGGAAATGGGAACGTGTAACGACGGACTACGTTGTGGGTTACCCTTAAAACCTACTATGAAGGATTCTATATGGGTCATCGTGGATCAGTTGACCAAGTCTACCCATTTCATTCTGGTTCGAACAGATTATTCTCTGTAAAAGTCAGCCAAGCTATACCTTTCTGAGATTGTGAGACTTCACGGGGCTCTAATTTCGATAATTTCATATAAGGATCTTTGCTTCACGTCTTAGTTTTAAAAGAAACTTCATAAAGCTCTAGGTTTCAGTACTAGTTCTATCCTCAGACTGATGGTCAATTTGATAGGGTGATTCAGAAACTAGAGGATTTGCTTTAGAGTTATGTGATTGATTTCCAATGGAGTTGGAAGAATTTTCTACCTTTGGCTGAGTTCGCCTACAACAATATTTTTCAGTCTAGTATCTAGATGGCATCTTACAAGGCTATGTATGGTCATAAGTGTCGTAAGTGTTGTACTCCACTGTGTTGGACTGAGTTGGGTGAATGATGGGTTTTGGGTCCTGAGTTGGTTTCCGAGACTGAGGACAAAGTCAGACTAATTTGGGATCGTCTTAAGGCAGCTTCTGATAGATAGAAGTCCTATGAAAATCTGAAATGGATGGACATTAAGTACTCTGTGGGGGATTACATGTTCCTTAACGTATCTCTGTGGAAGAAAGTTCTGTTCAGACGTAATGGCAAGTGAGCCCTAGGTTCATTGGGTTGTATTGGATTCTGAAGCATGTGGGACTGGTCGCTTATCAGTTAGAGCTACCTCTGAAGTTAGATCGTATCCATGATGTGTTTCATGTCTCTATGTTGAGACGATATCAATCTCATCCATCTCACATTTCTATTGAGGAGATCAAGGTTAGACCGAATTTGACATTTGAGGAGAAGCCGATTCAGATTTTGGATTGAGATGTAAAAATTTTGAGGAGAAAGTCTATTCAGTTATTTAAGGTTCTGTGGCAGAATCAAGGCTGAGGAAGCCACGTGGAAACCTGAGGACTCGATGCGTCAATAGTATCTTCAAATGTTCGAGCCAAGTAAATTTCAAGGTCGAAATTTCTTTTAAGAGGTAGAGTTGTAACACCCTGATTAATTTAACATTGTTTTTTGTGAAATTTGTCATAAATGAGTATCTTTTTTAGTGGCTAAGTGTTCTGATTGTGTGTTTGAGGTCTTGGGTTCAAGTCTCACTTTCGAAAATTTTGTTATTTTTATCCTAGCCTTATCCTTGGTTGTTTGGCTTATAGTCTATTACTAGTCAAATCGTATAAGAATGAGCCTACTAGTTTAAGTGGTAAGGTGTTAGCTTGCCTTCGGGTCCCGTGTTTGAGTCCCTGTGTGAACAGGAATAATAATTTTTGCTTCAGTTGTCTGATAAAGGTTCGGTGGAGTTGAAACTCTATGGTGGTTGGATGAGAATCTATTGTCAGTTTTAGTGGAATAATGTTGTTTAGTGGGTTAATGGGGAGTTAGGGAATTTAGTGGTTTTTTTTTCTTTTCCCCAAAATCCCTCTCCGCTTTGGGACATTTCTTTTCTTCTTTTCCAAATTTTGGTTTTTTCCTAACGTTTTTCCCCCCTTTTCTTTCTCTGCAAAAATTTTTTGTTGCGTCCTTCTTCAATTCCAAACACCATTTGTGTTGTCGTCGCTGTGCTTTTTAGGGGTTCTTCGATTCGTTCAGAATAGGTAAGCTATTGAGTAGTTCTTTTCCATTTTGCATTCTAAGGGATTTCTAGTTATGTGTAACAAAATCCATTGATTGTGTTCATTACTTCTCATTTAGGGGAAAGGCAAGAAGTGATTGGTGCTCCCCCATCGATTTAAATGTTGTGTGTTTTGGATCATTGGTGGTAAGTGAATTGCACGTAATTCGGTTTTGAGAGGTTTTTATCATAATCAAATTCTTGGTTAAATTCTTAAATTGGTTTCTAATTTGTCATTAGGATGTTGTTTCTTAAGTTTCAGAGGGCTTGGGATTGTTGTAGCATCAAAAATGAACCAGGTGTGTAACGAAAACACGAGAAAATGAGGTTCAACGAAAGCTAAAATAGTGGCCTTTCGACGCCACACTGGCTTACGACTGGCCATGTGCGACACACGACCGTGTGACTGGCGAGTGTGTGGCCATGTGGGCCATACGGGCTAGACCGATTTGAGCGTGTGGGCCAAGCCGTATGGGCCACACGAGTAAGGCCAATTCAGACGTGTGGGCCAACACAGGCATGTAGGCCTAAAATTCTAAAATTTTCCCTAGGGTCACATACATCATTCTTATCGACTGTGAGCCTTCTATAAGGTCTATAAGGACAAAACAAACCCTAAGGCATGATATCTACTATTCTGATAGACTAATTTGAGCATTTAGAAAATGATATGTATGATTTGACTGGTTCGTAATAACATGTATGCTACCTATATATGAGCATGTGGGACATGTTAATTATGTATATCTGTTATCTGTTATTTGTACCTGGGTATTGGGCGGGATTTGTGTATGTGGAGGAAGTGTTTTATGATGCGACATCTCACTAAAATACTAGCAGCTTGACTGCAAACTGTTCTGGTAAGTTTCGTAAAGACACTATGTGGTGTGTAGGGATAAGTAGGTGTTTCATACCCCACATAGTGTGTTGGGATGGTCAAAGATGGTGTGAGAGGATGGGGCTAGGACTTTGCATGTCTATATATTTTGATAATCTGATTATGATATTATCTGATTTTGTTAAGGACCAATGCCCATATCTGATCTATTCCATGAGAAATATGAGTTTATATGCATGTTTGTCTTTGTTAAGTTACACACTGAGTTTACGAAAACTCACATCTATTTATCTGTTCTGTTTAGATAATCCTCAGACATAGGGGGGTCGGTGCGACTGAGGCTCATCAGTGACCACTAGTCTGGAAACTATTTTTTATTATTAAATTATTCAATTTTTGTGATTTTCCTTTGAGATTTTTGTAATTTTGGGATTCTTTGGGCTGTTGTTTATAATTTTGGTTTTGGATGCATTTTGGCTTTTAAACTGCGATGTTCAACAAACGGTTTTACGCAAACAAATGTTTTCAAAACACAATCTCGATTTTCAACTATAACGACTTACAAACTTCCGCTGCAAATTTACGTTTTACTTTAAAGGGAAATAAATGAAGATTTCATTAAAGAGAATAATAACAAGTTTTTTTCTGAAAATGTAGACTCTTTTAGAACAATTAATAGTAGAAGTTCTAACATGAAAGTTTTGTTTCAAAACCCTTCTTTGTAACATTCTCAGTTTCGACCATACCGTCTAGGTCGGGTTTGGGGTGTTACAAAATAATGATGAATAAGATGATACCTCTAAAAAGTAGATAATCAACAATTAAGCACTCTCACACAAAGTTACAACACTTGAAAGAATAATAGAAGACTTAACCCACAAGTGTGTACAAGAAATATTTAGTAAAAATGAGAAAGATTGGAAAATTGAGTTATTAGAATTTAGACATTTGTTTCAATATCTTTGTAACACCCTGATTTTGGGCCTAGCCGGAACAGTGATTTCGGGACCACAAATCCGACGATGAAAATTTTATTTTTTATTATATTTTTATGGTCTACGATTTCACGGAATAATTTCGTGAAAATTTCGTTCGAAAATTTTGACATTCGGGCACTTAATTTAGTCAAAAGGACTAAATCGTAAAAAGTGTAAAAGTTGAGTTCTACATACTAGAGGTGTCCAATTGTTCTGAAATTTTAAATTGTGGGTCATTAAATGGTAATTATACCATTGGTTAATTTTTGGACAAAAATAGACATGAAATGGGTGTAATAAAATATTTTTAAGTTAGGGGTATTTTGGTAAACTAATAAGTAAAAGAATTAAAAAGGGAAATAAGCCAAATTAGCTATCATCTTCTTCATTCAACTGTTTCTACCAACATCAGCCATGGTTAAGGTTTGTTCAAACTCCCAATCTCGATTGTAAGTGCTCCTTAGCCTCGTTTTTAAAGTTCTTTACATTTTTGAAATCCCGGTAACTTGGTTAAGCTTATTCTAGCAATAATTTAACCTAGGGTTTATATTTGGAAAAATACTCATAGGTGAAATGTGTTTATTTTGATGTTTTATGGTAGAATATGAAGCTTGAAATTGTGTTAGATAACTTTTACTAAGCGATTTTACGTGAAAACGAGTAAAACGACATAATCGGTAAAAATACCTAAAGTTCATAAGTACATGTTAGAGTGTGAATTAGATGTTGTTATAGAAGGGAAAAATGATCAGAATGTCATAAAACATAAGAAAATAGGATGAAGTTTAATTTACGAGCTTAGGGGAAAAATGTAATTTTGACAAAGTTTAGGGGCAAAATTTTAATTTTTCCAAAATATGATTTTGGGTCAATTCGAATAATTTGAGTCCTAATTAGGCTATATTTGTAATGATAGAGCAAGGAAAATTGAAATTCGGGCAAAAATCAGCCAAATACCAAGTTGTGGACAAAATGGTAAAAATGGCCATTTTTGTATACGAGGTAAGTTCGAGTGGTAATAATAATGCAATACCATTCTTGAATTGTAATTTTCCATTATTATGGCATAAATTGTATGATTTAATATGTTTAGGAGAAGTTGATGGATGGTGTGTATGATATGGAAAATGTGATGCTTGTTATGTCATGTGAAATTGAATGGCAAATTATTGTTACATGAATTGACTGTTAAATTACTATTACATGGGTTGTATGAATTGCTGCACGGTTGTACCTGATGAGATTTCGACAAGTTTGTACGTAAATAATTTATCGATTCTTTTTATTTTATTATATTTTGTTATCATATGAAATGTGGCTGCGTATGGAATGATTATTTGTTGTAAATTGTAAATTGAAAAAGGACTATGAATAAATTTGTAACATGTTGGAAAGTGAGGAATTTCCTAGTTGAGCCTTCAGAATAGAAACGATACGAATGATCTATTATGAGGTCACGTGTGTAGTACTAAGTGTAGGCTACTCCATGTACGAGATAACCAGTCGCATGTGTAGTACTAAGTGCAGGCTACTATGCGTACCCGATAACTTCGATCACGTCTGTAGTACTAAGTGCAGGCTACTACGTGTATCAGATGGTTAGGTCACATGTGTAGTACTAAGTGCAGGCTACTATGCGTACCAAATAGCCTTGTCTACAAGTGTGAAAATATGTACAGGCAACTGAGTATCAGTTATTATTCCGAAGAGTTCAACGGGAAAATCGATTAAGTAAAAATACATGTGAACATGATTATATGATGAATAAGTGTAGGTATATGTTTATGAAAATTATGAGCAATGTGCTCGATATTTGAGTGAACTTCAATAAGACAAAATGGATTAAGTGAAATTATGTAAGAGTGAATTTTAGTAGTAAAATAGTGTTGGACAGCAGCAATTGCGTGACTTTGAAAATTCACCAAAAATTGTGTAAGTTGAATTAAATTTCAAAAAAATTATGAAGTAAAATATTAATGAGTCTATTTTCATATAAAAGAAAAAGAGGGAGAAAAAAGAGTTCTACATTATGTGATATTCTAATTTTTGTGAGACAGTGTTAGAATGAATTCTAGATCCCCTTTTCTGACTTGGAAAAATTGTTAAAAATTGTAAAAAAATAATTATGAGTTATAATTTATATGAATAGAATCCTAAATGAGTCTACTTTCAGGAGGAATGGGTAGAAACATCATTCAAGTTGCGAAATATGAGATAAATAATTTTTAGCAAAGAGAAGTCAGAACTGTTGGACAGCTAAAGAGGGGAAAATTTAATGAATAAACTGTACTAATTAGATAAACCAAAACTTCTGGAAATTTTATGGGATGAATTTATATGAGTCTAGTTTCAAGTAAAATTGACAACACTAAGTTTGGAGTTTTGTACCTCCAGATATGAATGATTTAGTAACTATAACTCGATAAAATAGCTTAACCTTAACATGTGTAATTGTACAATTATAGTGTTTTATCTTGAAAAGCATGTTAGTAATTGCTTATTAACTTCATATGGACTTACTAAGCGTAAATATTACTGATCCTCTCCATTTATTTAGTATTTTCAGGTCGGCTCAGGATTGGAGATCGTCAGAGGCAAAATCACACAATCAAATTATCATTTTTGGGAGAATTAATTCAAATATTAGAAATATCAAGTGAGTGGCATGTATAGGAAGTTGGTTTGTGATATGTATTATTATTATGACTTTGACCATACGTATCAGTCTGCATTGAGTTATTGTATATGATCATGAGATGTGGTCCTTATCCATTATGGTTTATAAGTTTAATTAATCATGCCATGTCCTATGTTTTGATGTGATGATATAGTTAGCTTTGTTTGTTATGCATGATTGGTAATACATCAGGTAAGTTATATGGAGGCTAGTGGATCATGAATTAAATGGAAATGAGTATTGTTGCCTTGAATATGGATGTTTAATGGACAAATTGGTAACTACATTATGATGGTATAAAATGAGAATAAGATTTAGCATGTCTAGTTCTAGTTAATGTAAGATTGTATACTATATACAGGATGGTAAGCAAATATGTTGAAAGTGAATGACATGTTATTTCATGATTATGGATGTGTAAGTGCTCCTTTATGCCACATTATATGTCTTTAAATATGAGTCTATACATGTGTTCAAAAAGTTTTGAATTAAATGAAATTTTATGGCCCGATTTTCGTCTGTGTATGGTTAAGTTTGGTAATGCCTCGTACCCTGTTCCGGCCTTAGATACGGGTAAGATGTGTTACATTTAGTGGTATCAGAGCTATGGTTTAGTTGATTCTCGAACTAACCTAGCATGTGTAAAATTCTAGTTATACATGCCACGGATCCGTGATAGTGTGATGTCTCCCGACGTGTAAGAGCACCGTCTTATTTAGACAAAGGTACTCTCCAACTGAGTTGCACCGACCATGTTCAAGGTGATTAAAGGTATTTGAGTAAAATTATGATTATGATAAGTCTCGGTTCAGAAAAGTATGAATAAAAGTTTATGATATATATGTGATAACACGTGATATGAAAGTTTTTATTGTGATAACTATCTATATTTACTTAATGCTCCATATGATGTAGTGCGCTTGGCTTACTTGACAAGTTGAATGGGATAATTGGAAAATTGGTGTAAACCAACATGAATGTTGTGTTGTCTGAAATGAATGACATGATTTTGACGATGTTACTATGATGATGAAAGTTGTGTCGTATGTATATGTATAAAAAAGTCGAGTCAGAGGCCCTACAACCCCTCCCTCTTATCGAAGTGGTGCTTATAATGGAATTTCATGAAATTTGTACTGAATAAGTTCCCGGTTAAAAAACCAAAAAGTTTAATGATAGAATAATTATAAGTATGATTAGAGATTGAGAATGAGTTGATAAGTAAAGTCAGAGCTAGAAAAGTATCAGGTTGACATAAAGATTATTGGAGCTATGCATCGTCTCCGTTAGAGAATGAATTTACTTTGGTAAATTGAATTACTCAGTACAAGGTTGAGAAAATGTAAATCAAAATTTATTCAGAACTGGTTTTCTTCAGTGAAAGATCTAACATGAAATTTGTGATGGCAGAACTAGTTGTGGGAAATGATATTTAAAATGTGTAATATCTGAGTGTGACAGTTACGGCTGAACAGATTTAACAGTTTCTTCTAAGATGTTCCATGTATTTATCCGTTCTCAGAAAAATTTCTATGGCTGTTGATCTTTTGAAGAAATTCTTGTTATATGGGAATGTTTTCTAATCTTGATGTTAGATAGAAGCATTGGTAGTTTGACTGGTTTATAATTTGTATTGTTGTATTTCCTCGGGCATTTTATTACATTTCGTCTGATAAGAATTGATGAGAGGATATGTATGATATTATGATACTGTTTCTTCTACTTGATGCTCCATTTGATATATATGTATGGGAAGATACATTGTTCTTGTTATAGTTGATTCCAATGGGACTAAATGATCTTTTCTTCTGGACTTCTTTTCTCTGAGGAATTTTCGAGATCTTCCATATTTTCCTATGAGTTTGGTTTTCGATTTTCCAGCATGGTATCATATTTCTTTATTTGGTTTTCTTGTTATCTTTATTCCATAATTTGTCAATTATGACTTATGTTCGAAGTGCGTTCTTCAGCTCGTGATAATCATGACAAGCATGACTATACTTCCAATTTGATCTTGGTAATGTGATGATTTTAGTATTGGAATTTCTCAAATTTCCGTGTAAGGATTTGACAACAGTAAAGGCATAAGTGATAAATATGCGAGTTTCAATCGATATGGTGGATTACTTCTCTCAAGTAAGTCAATTATAGTTAATGTCTTCAATTGAGATATTTTGGTTACTTGAGCTAATGCAATTGAGATGATTTTGATTAGCAGAAGGAATGAATAGTAAAGGACTGCATGATGAATTGTTTAGTAACTAAAAGAAAGGATAAGGATTACTTGAAATATCATTCAACGGTGTTCAAATCGACTCGAGTGTTTAATCTGTGTGAATTATTTATTTGAAAGATTTCATATGACAATTATGTCAGGATCATTTTTCCCAAATCTGATAATAGAATTTCATTTCTTTACAGGAAAAAGGCAAATAGTCTGAAAGAGAAGTGTATATCTCTTAGAAAATTTTGATATGAGTTAAAGCTACTAAGAATGATAAAGTTTTCATCTTGCGAAAGCTGAAAAGTTTATTACATGTTAGCAATGTTTGGAAAATGAGAATATTGCTAACCAAAGCGTCTGAACTGGACTAGTCTGCATTGATTAAAGATTTCCTAATTTTCAGTAGTGCACTGTGGTATGAAGGGTGATGTGTTTCAAGAAAATAAAGAAAATGTGATAGTGAGTAGTAAACTAAAAGAGTACAGTGAGGATCGACTTCTGATGTTGAATTTCAGATTGGAGCTGATTCATGGTATTATTATTTTGGGGTTTATATAGAAAGAACTGTACGAAGCTCACAGTGAAAATTTGCCTAATTATTCAGAGAGTAATGACGTATACTATAATTTGATTCAGATGTTATTAGATTGTGATTTATCGATGATGAAAATCTGTATGATTATTTCGGAAGAGTGCAGGTCCCTTTGATTGCTGGATTTCTCGGAATTCTAGTCTCCATAAACCAAATTGAGATCCGGGTTTTATGTCATGATATCATGGGAAACTGAGAAGCCTTTGAAAATTTAAGAACAATTGGGAGTTGAGTCCGTAAGCTTTCAAATCATATGAGAAATTAAAGAGATGTATTGGAGGCACCGCCTGAGCGAAGATACTTTGGTATCGAGTATGAGATTAAGGAATCTAAGAGAAGACCACTTTTTCGGTAAGATTTTAGGGGACGAAAATCCCTAAAGGGGGGAGAGTTGTAACACCCTGATTTTGGGCCTAGTCGGAACAGTGGTTTCGGGACCACAAATCCAAAGATGAAAATTTTATTTTTTATTATATTTTTATGGTCTACGATTTTACGGAATAATTTCGTGAAAATTTCGTTCGAAAATTTTGACATTCGGGCACTTAATTTAGTCAAAAGGACTAAATTGTAAAAAGTGTAAAAGTTGAGTTCTACATACTAGAGGTGTCCAATTGTTCAAAAATTTTAAATTGAGGGTCCTTAAATGGTAATTAGACCATTGGTTAATTTCTAGACAAAAATAGACATGAAATGGGTGTAATAAAATATTTTTAAGTTAGGGGTATTTTGGTAAACAATAATTAAAAGAATTAAAAAGGGAAAGAAGCCAAATTAGCTATCATCTTCTTCATTCAACCATTTCTGCTAGCAGTAGCCATGGTTAAGGTTTGTTCAAACTCCCAAGCTTGATTGTAAGTGCTTCTTAGCCCCATTTTTAAAGTTCTTTACATTTTTGAAATCCCTGTAACTTGGTTAAGCTTATTCTAGTAATAATTTAACCTAGTGTTTATATTTGGAAAAATACCCATAGGTGAAATGTGTTTATTTTGATGTTTTATGGTAGAATATGATGATTGAAAATGTGTTAAACAACTTTTACTAAGCGATTTTACGTAAAAACGAGTAAAACGACATAATCGGTAAAAATACCTAATGTTCATAAGTACATGTTAGAGTGGGAATTAGATGTTGCTATAGAAGGGAAAAATGATCAGCATGTCATAAAACATAAGAAAATAGGATGGAGTTTAATTTACGAGCCTAGGGGCAAAAATGTAATTTTGACAAAGTTAGGGGCAAAATTGTATTTTTACCAAAAATATGATTTTGGGTCAGTTAGAATAATTTGAGACCTAATTAGGCTATATTTGTAATGATAAAGCAAGAAAAATTGAAATTCAGGCTAAAATCGGTAAAATGCCAAGTTCTGGACAAAATGGTACTAAGTGTAGGCTACTATGTGTACCGGATAATTGATCGCATGTGTAGTACTAAGTGCAGGCTACTATGCGTACCAGATAACTTCGATCACGTGTGTAGTGCTAAGTGCAGGCTACTACGTGTATCAGATGGTTAGGTCACATGTGTAGTACTAAGTGCAGGCTACTACGTGTACCGGATAATTGGTCGCATGTGTAGCACTAAGTGCAGGCTACTATGCGTACCAGATAGCCTTGTCTACAAGTGTGAAAATATGTGCAGGCAACTGAGTATCAGTTATTATTCCAAAGAGCTCAACGGGAAAATCGATTAAGTAAAAATACATGTGAACATGATTATATGATGACTAAGTGTAGGTATATATTTATGAAAATTATGAGCAATGTGCTCGATATTTGAGTGAACTTCGATAAGACAAAATGGATTAAGTGAAATTATGTAAGAGTGAATTTTAGTAGTAAAACAGTGTTGGACAGCAGCAGTTGCATGACTTTGAAAATTCACCAAAACTTGTGTAAGTTGAATTAAATTTCAAAAAAATTATGAAATAAAATATTAATGAGTCTATTTTCATATAAAAGAAAAAGAGGGAGAAAAAAGAGTTCTACATTATGTGATATTCTAATTTTTGTGAGACAGTGTTAGAATGAATTCTAGATCCCCTGTTCTGACTTGGAAAAATTGTTAAAAATTGTACAAAAATAATTATGAGTTATAATTTATATGAATAGAATCCTAAATGAGTCTACTTTCAGGAGGAATGGGTAGAAACATCATCCGAGTCCCGAAATATGAGATAAATAATTTTAGTGAAGAAAGGTCAGAATTGTTGGACAGCGAAACATGGGAAACTTTAATGAATAAACTGTACTAATTGGATAAATCAAAAATTCTGGAAATTTTATGGGAGAAATGTATATGAGTCTAGTTTCAAGGAAAATTAACGACACTAAGTTTGGAGTTTTGTACCTCTAGATATGAATGATTTAGTAACTATAACTCGATAAAACAGCTTAACCTTAACATGTGTAATTATACAATTATAGTGTTTTATCTTGAAAAGCATGTTAGTAATTGCTTATTAACTTCTTATGGACTTACTAAGCGTAAAGCTTACCCATCCTCTCCATTTCTTTAGTATTTGCAGGTCGGCTCAGGGTTGGAGATCGTCGGAGGCAAAATCACACTATCAAACTATCATTTTTGGGAGAATTAATTCAAATATTAGAAATATCAAGTGAGTGGCATGTATAAGAAGTTGGTTTGTGATATGTATTATTATTATGACTTTGACCATACGTATCAGTCTGCATTGAGTTATTGTATATGATCATGAGATGTGGTCCTTATCCATTATGATTTATAAGTTTAATTAATCATGACTTGTCCTATGTTTTGATGTGATGATATAGTTAGCTTTGTTTGTTATGCATGATTGGTAATACACCAGGTAAGTTATATGAAGGCCAGTGGATCATGAATTAAATGGAAATGAGTAATGTTGCCTTGAATATGGATGTTTAATGGACAAATTGGTAACTAAATTATGATGGTATAAAATGAGAATAAATTTAGCATGTCTAGTTCTTGTTAATGTAAGACTGTATATTATATACAGGATGGTAAGCAAATATGTTGAAAGTGAATGACATGTTATTTCATGATTATGGATGTGTAAGTGCTCATTTATTCCACGTTATATGTCTTTAAATATGAGTCTATGCATGTGTTCGAAAAGTTTTGAATTAAATGAAATTTTATGGCCTGATTTTCGTCTATGTGTATGGTTAAGTCTGGTAATGCCTCTTACCCTGTCCCGACCTTGGATATGGGTAAGGGGTGTTACAATCTTAATGAGGAGCCTTGACCTTGTATTTAAGTCCTCTAACAACCTTGTGGACATTTGTAGCCGTTAGAAACAAAATAGAGTCGTTGTAGCCATAAAAACTAGCATTAAATGCAGTCTGTAGCAACAAAATAAAGCCCTAATTTAAGGACACCGCATGGCATTCATGGTAGCATATTATCGGTCATAGGTTGAGTGGCATTTTGAAGAGTATGACCCCCTTTCGATTAGACAAGGACAATCGTTACTAGGTCCCACTAGATGTGGACAAAGACTTTTTGAATGTTCTTCTCGAGCAAGGTATTTCCTCACCCTTTAAGTTTGTTACAAGGTGTTTCCTTAAAAAGAGATGAGGTGTGAAATTTGTTCAATGAGGTATGATAAATTCAAATTGATTTTCCTTTTTCTATTTTTCCCTTTCCTTTAATAACCCTTTGAATATTAAATGTAGCAAGAGTTATTAACTAAAATTGAAAAAGAAAATCTGAGCTTCTTGTTAAAGGGAAAATGAGTTAAAACAACAAGAAGGAAACAAATAGAAACTCGAGATCAAGGGAATACTAAACCTAAGCCATTAGGGCTCTCTAATACACCTGGACCTATTTCCCTTAGACTTGATATTAGCACAAAGCAAATTATCATACTTTAAATAATCGATCATAAACGAAGGAGGAGTGTTCCAAGTAACTTAGTGTGCATGTAATAAAGTTGTCTTAGCAAGATAATGAGTTGCTCTATTCATATCCAGACACATTCAATGGAAAGACAAAACATGGAAATGTTCTTTTAAAGCTAAGCAATCTTGATTAAAACACTAACTTTCATTAGCTTCAAACCATGAAAGAAAATTGCGTAAACAACAACTTTTCAATCTAATTCAACAATAATATTATCGAGTCCAAAATCTATAAGCCACGAAAGGGCCTCCCTAACAACCATAACTTCAACTTGAACAGGATCCAAAGTTTCAAACAAATTGTGCAGTCGTCCTTTGATAAACTAACCATCAACATTTTGAATAAAAAAATCAAACCCAATATGATTACTATCTCTCAACATAGAAGCATACACATTGCATTTAAGCAAGCTTTTTAAGGGTTTTGCTTGTGAATCAGATAAGATGGCCTATATGACTTGCTTTGGACACTTTGGAATGCACTGTTTGCATCTCTCTATTTCCAAACAAAATTTTTTGCAAAAGAAATGATAGTAGAAGGATGAGTCACAATATTATTCCAGCAAAGTGGGTTTCTATAGAACCAAATACTCTAAGAAATAACAAGGATATGATCATGAACGGAAGAGTCAATTAAATGTAATGTGTGACGTATAAAATCTATGGTACCATTATGGCTTAATTGAATACCAACAACATTCAAAACATAAAACAAAAGAACACCCTATAACGGATAACTGGTGAGTGTATGTGTGTGTGAAGCGTTGTAAAGTTGTTGCATGTCTACAAATAAGGTATATGAGTTACTGCATGAATAATATAATGTGTGGTATGTATGCATGTGAAATCAGGTATAGAAGAGTATGAATTTTTTAGGAGTGTAAATGAATCTAGGTAAGTGTGTTCTATGTTAAAGAAGTAACATGAACATTTGTGATGCCTCTGGTAGGGCAAGTACACTGCTAAGTGGACTGGAAGATCACGACATGCAGATATGTGTAAGACCATGTAGTAAAGACCCATGGCATCATATGACAATAAAAATACTCATGGTGTAGCCTTCATAAAGGTGTAAACTAGACTTGCAGATCACAACATGAAAATATGTACAAGATAATGTGAGAGAAACCCATGACACCCTCTGAGATAGTCCGTCAGGACAATAAACACATAATGTTCTGTAAAGTCTTTGTGGTGTATTCTGTGTTGCCTATGTGACATATTCTGTAAAGCCTTTGTGGCATATTCCATGTTGCCTATGTGCATATTCTATAAAGCCTTTGTGGCATATTTCATGTAACTTTTGTGGTGTATTCTACGTGCATGTGTGGTGTATTCTATGATACCTTTACGGCGTAATTTGTGATGCCTTCATGGAAAATTCTGGTTAACCTCCCTTGAAACAAGATCTGGGTAAGTGTAACACCCCTAACCCGTTTCCATCGCTGGAATGGGTTACGAGATATTACCGAACCGAATACTTATTCAAAAATTTTCATGCATCTACTTCTATCATCTTCATTTCGTTAAGTTCACCTTTAATAATGCATAATTCATTATGCCACCATAAATATTCATTATTCATGTATAGCCGGAACACATAATTAATCATTATCAAGTCCAATCAAAACCATCACATAAGTTTACATCCTATAACAACCATATCATACGATTTTATGTTATGTTCAGACATAACCAGACGACCCATTATGCTATCTCAAATTAAATACTAAGATCAAATACAATAGCCAAATTACAATTAATCACCTATATAAATGTGTCATAATCGAACCACCCCAAAAACACATAATCAATATTTCTTAGCATTTTCAACACTCAAACATATGTATAGATTTATATATATATATATATCATTCATTAATAGCATTACACATTATAACCAAGACGAATTATACCATGATTAAACATAACCAAATTCAAACTTAGTATTTAAGCCATATTCGCATGGCTGGAAGTATACATATCAAAGTTCAAACAAAATACATATTAGCCTATACATGTCGTAATGTTCACTTAGATCAACTAAGAAGAGGGTACCAAAATGTTGCAAGCTGGTGTATGACTTCGACGATGGTCCCACGCACGCAAAATGGGTCAAAGAAATCTAAATAGAAGACAAGCAAACACACCAAATGAGTATTCAACACAGTAAGTCATAAGCAATATAATACAGACCATTAACATGAGATCATAAGAAAAATGACGTAAGATCATCTATTTCAGCCATACCGATCTATGCTACAATTACCTAGATTATCGATCCAACCATAAGCCAAATCTTGCTATCCAATCAACTATCAAACAACCAAATGGTTTAAATCCTTTTCTCAAAGTATGAAACAATGATGAACTAGATGTATCCATGCATATACTTTTCATGTCTCAAATTCGATATTTCAAGTAATAGCTCTAGCACTTTATTCTTTCCCTATACTTCTTATATCATCAACTGATTTCGCACACATAGTGCTAAACAAGTTCACACACATAGTGCCATGCTACACCGCACACATAGTGCCTTGAAGATTCACTCATGTATTGACATTCAAATCAGCACACATAGTGTCATTCAATTTCGGACACATAGTGCCATTCAAATCCGCACACTTAGTGCCAATGTTGACCCATTATAATAAGACAATTTACTTAATTCAATTAGCATATACGGCCACAATTATAAATATGTATGTCACTCCAAAAGAATACCTAACAAAAGAAATTCTCTCATGATATGCTAGAGTCATTTATGTATAAATTAATCAACCTTACAAATGCTTATGGACTTACCTTGTGTTGGATAAAACGGTTCCAAATCGGCTACTCGATGCTCCTCGCTTTGCCCTTGCTTGATTCCCCTCCTTTAAGTTCTTGAGCTTAATCAAATAAATTAACTAGTTTAACCGCCTTGCTAGTTATTTGTATCCAAATATTAATGATTTTATATCATAAGGAACACATGGTAAAATTTGATCTTTCTACCTTATGCTTTTGAGCTATTCTCGGCTAATAACCACATAATATCACATTACTATCAATAATTCAATCAATATTTCAATTACACATACATATATAACACATATATATATTTGTATATACGGCAACCACCCTTGCTAATTACTCACATATATAGTCTAATAATTTTCATTACATTTTACAACCGTAATTGTTCAAGACATTAAAACTTCAACAAATATTCATCTATTACCTCAAGGCCGAATGCATCATCACTTCCCAACATAACATTATCTCAAATATGTTTACATTCAAATATATATATAATCATGAATCAAACTCAACTTATAAGCCAACATCACTCATTTAGTCGATTATATACAATCAAAGATAAAATCACAAATGTGCATGCCTATATAGCCGAATGTGCAAGATTAAATTCAACATCACCTCTGTACTTAATTAGATGACCGAATATACAATATCAAATATAATATCATTTTTAATTCATTTAAAATCTATCAAGCTCATATTCTTCTAATTTCATGAGTTCAACATCTTAATGCCCATTGTAATTACTCAAATAATTTCAAATACATCAATTAAGTCACTCAAACTATTTTGATTTAAAATCGACAAACACACATATATCAAGCTATTTTAACCAAATTCTACTTATCATTTAAACTAAAATATGCACTTAAACTTACTATGTTTTCATTATGCCTTTCACTCCCAAAACATAAAAATATCAATCTATTTCCTTCTTCCATGTCTCGGTCAACTACTCATATTACCACATAACATGAATTTTGCACTTTCTTATCCATCATTATTCATTCGGCTTTAACCTTGACCCATTTCTCATAAAAATGAAATAACAAATAAAATGAACATTCCATTTTACCCCATATGGCCGAATGCACCAATTGTTACCCAACTAATAATTCAACAAATTCAACCTCATAATAACCTCTACTTATTCAATATAACATGAAAACAACCTCTACTCCTATCTCTTGATATACGGCTTAGTGCCCAAACCTCCATTAAAGTTTGATTTTCTTGACATTGCTAGAATTTATTTAACAATTAGCTTAGCATATATAAACAAAAGTTTAAACAACATTTCCAAAACTTACCTCCAACTAGCAAAAAGGGTTGTCGAATTGTCTTAGTGTAAATTTCCCTATTTCTTTTTTTTTTTTGTTTCGGTTTTTGGCAATGAGAAGAAGATGAACACTCTCTTCAATTTCTTCTTTTATTCATCTTTATTTTTAATATTTTAATCACTTGCAAATAAAATATTATAATTAATTTAAACATAATGGAGGAACATCATTGCTTGGCCGGCCACTTAGTATAAATTTGGCAATTTGACATGCAAACCCAAACTTTCCTACTTTAATATTATTTGGTCCTTACATATTTACCTAACATATTTTTCTAAGTTCTCAACTAACTCCTTTCAAGAAAATTCACATAAATATATGCAATTGAAATTAAAATAATTTTTTTGACTCAGTTTTGTGGTCCCGAAACCACATTCCAACTAGGGCCTAATTAGGGCTGCCACAGTAAGCTTTGAGACTGCTCCGCTGGCTAACTCTATGATAAAGATATGGTAAGTTTGAAGATATCTCTGTTTGGTTAGCCTTGTGGTAAAATTGAATATGCCTTGGGGGCATTTCTTGGAAAGAGATTTCAGTAGTGTTTCTAAAGAGAGAACCCTCTATAGTAACTCATCAGTAAAGAGAACTTAGTGTAATTGTAGAAATGAGTGGTCTAAGTGTTCGTCATTCCTGAGTTTGTTTACGCTATGTAAGGAACTTATGTAATTTTTCTGGTATCTGCCAAATCTAAGTGGTTTTCATGTCAGGTATAAAGGTTATTTAGAGTCTGAGCTATCCGCCAAGTTGGGCATTTTTAAGATATGTAACATGGTTGTCTAGGATTCCACGGGATGACTTACAATGTTTCATCCACCAAAATAAGTTGTGATCTGGGTCAGTTTAAGACATGATCTGAATGGTAACTTGAAAGCTACCAAATTCAATATGAGAGTCCATCAAAAGTAGGATTCATATGAATTCACCATCCTAGGTGAACTGTTCAATATCTGTCTACATGAGAATCCTTCGACAGTAGGTTCTATATGGATATCCTATTAAGGAATCAACCACTTTCTAAAAAGCAAATGAGTTCCACATTGAGTGAGAAATCAGAAATCTGTCTAGTGAGTGAATTGTGGGTTCGATGGTAAAGTGTGGAAGTTTGTGTATATGTATGCACTTTGTACTAGAATGGCGGCCGCCAAAGACTAAAAGGAAGTTCAAAATCTTCAAGTTGAGGAATTCAAAAATAGACATTCAAAGGTAACATGGGTTAAAACTCACTAAGTTAATTTGAACTTATAAGAAAATATTTGTGATGCAAGTTTTGATTAAGGAGTTAGTATGCCAAAAAGGAAGCAAGCCAGGATTGTGCCAAGATTACAGTTCGAGTTGCGACATTATGCATACAGAGGGTATCGTAGGAGCATGTCTTTAGCAAAGTTTTAATTTTTAACGTCTTATGCTGCTTTTGAAAATATGATGTATTCTTAAACATTTTTTTATTTAATATTTTATTTTTAGAAAATAAATAAAATAATAAGAAGTATGTTTTAAAATGGTTATATGTCGGTTGTAAAAGCTTTTCTAAGTGTTTATGTGTTGTAACATCAAATATCTTAATCTGGTGATTCGGGTTGGGTAGAGTGTGTTACAACATTAGTAAAGGAAAATAAAAATAAATTAAAATTAAAATTCTATATATAATTTAAAATTTTCCTAACTATCCTATTAAACATAAAAAATTATAATCAATTGAGTGGCGTTGTCTCCCTGGCAACGACACCAACAATGAAACACCCCTCACCCGTATCCTATGCCGGAATAAGGTTACGAAGCATTACCAGACTTACAGCACAATAATAATACAATTCACACCGTCCCCAACACGATCCTACGGGGCCCAAAACATGCATTCAGGAAGGTTTGGGACTAAACCGATAATTCAAGAAACTTTTACCAAACTTAGAAAATTTTTCCACAATACAGGGGACACACGCCCGTGTCATAGGTTGTGTGGACATCCAAAATGGAATCACATGGCTGTGTCCCAGCCCATGTTCAACCCCGTGTAACTCTCTAACTTGGGTTACACGGCTAATACACACACCCGTGTGGCTACCCCATGTGCCCTAAAAATGGCCACACATGCTCGTGTGCCCTAAAAATGGCCACACACGCCAGTGTGCCAGGCCATGCCAATCCTGTAGGGTATATGATACGATCTAATCTCGTGAGTTGATTTCGAGTCGTACTCAATGCCGGAATAGGGTACAAGGCATTTTTGTACTTGAACGCAATCAAACACACAAAATCGGACCATAAAATTTTGTTCCAATTAAGGACCTTCAAACATATACTTAACATCCCTTATACGGGACTATGAGGCCCAAAACATGCATCGGAAGAGATTTAGGACTAAACCGGGAACTCCTGGAACATTTACAACAGTTAGAAAAATTTTCATGTTTTGGAGAGTCACATGCCCGTATGGGTAGGCCGTGTTGTCACACACACCCGTGTGGCTTGGGACGCACTCGTGTCCACAGCCCGTGTAACTCTCTGACTATGATGTCATCAACCAAATAAGGTCACACGGCCAAGGCACACGTCCGTGTCCTTAGGCCGTGTGGCGAATTAAATTCCAAAATCACCTGCAGACTTCAAAAGGCTAGGGCACACGCCCATGTTCTGAGGCCGTGTCTCTCACACCCATGGCTGTGTCTTTGCCTGTGTGTTTACTACTGGGTATTTTCTTTTGCACTAATTAGGGTGCAGGGGACACATGACTGGATCACATGCCCATGGGGCAAGCCGTGTGTCACACATGGTCTAGACACACGCTCGTGTGTCTACCCGTGTAGGCAATTTTAAGGTTATTTTCCAAGCCAATTGCCACCCTTATTTGTACAAACTCATATATGGCGTCAATGATACCTCAACACTCACAAACATAGCTTATGCATGACAACTTCCCATCACATTATACTTGTTTAAGTCTCCGTAATATGAAAAATCAAATCTTACCAACACGCATATACGAATAAGCAATACTTCTTAGACTTGCATGCATGCATTTTCATATTATCTTATACACACACACATCATTCATCAACATTCAATCATCAACAACCATAGGCCATATCATAATAGAATTGGCACATACATACATGGATGAATAGGTTTACAACCCAATAATCATTATGAGCCATATCTCATGGCCATACACAAAATGAATCAACTATCATTATAAGCTAACACATTTGGCTAGACCAATATGACATATAACAAAAAGACCAAGTCCCTATACATGCCATACTCAAAATGTTAAGACTAACTATACCCAAAAGATCCAATTGATAGTATGAACGAGCCTCCGACGTCCTTTGATCCCCGAGCTAGCTTGGCGATACTACAAGGAAATGAAAAAGAGAGGGAGTAAGTATAAAGCTTAGTAAGCTTGCATGAAATTAATAAGAAATAAAAATATGCCTTTTTATGCACAACATAACATAACTCAAATCATTTCATTCTCAATAACCATCGTAGTCATGTCCTATCTCATTGAATTTACATAAATTTCAATGGAATTCAAGGTCATAATTCATTCATTCTCATCTTACCAAAGTCTTATCATTTCGTAATCTCAATAACTACGAGCTTGGCGTACATACCTATACCCTTTCAACATGATCATACCTCGTTATTACCTTGAAAAATCCTTGGACTGCCCGTTGAACCATTTGGAATACTAAAGAATACTCGAGAATCGTCATTCACATAGTAAGATGCCAACGCCATATCCCTAATATGGTCTTACTTGGGATCACAGCTCGATGACAATGCCATGACCCGGACATGATCTTACATGGGATCTCTTAAGTCGATGCCAATGTCATGTCCCAAACATGGTCTTACATAGGATCTCTTATGTCGATGCCAGTGCCATGTCCCAGACATGGTCTTACATGGGATTTCATATCAACTCAAATGTCATGTTATTTGTACCCTAAGTATTTCTAAGGTTCAACCGGTTTTCATAACCTCAAATCTTTGTCAGACAACATCAATAATATTCATAAAGACAATTATAAAATTCATGAAACATTAAATGTTAAATACATAATAAAATGCTATATCAATTTCACGTAAACTTACCTCAGTACAAAAATATGGACAATCAATTCAATTTAGTCCAAGATTTTTCTCTTTCCCTAGTCTAGGCTCGGACTCCATTTTTCTTGATCTATAATAGAAAATTTCACTTATTTAGTTACCACATTATTCAAAACAGCCCATAAATCATATTTTGGAAAAATTATAGTTTTACCCCTAAATTTTCACATAATTACAATTTAGCCCCTAGGCTCATAAAAATGAAATGTGTCTATTTTCTTGGTTATCCAAGCCTAGCCGATTCGTATTCCCTCTTATAGAAGCCTACATTTTTCATCAAATCACATTTTTAACACCTATTTTTACATGTTTTACAAACAAGTCCTTTTAAGTGTTTTCATAAAAAATCACTTAGAAAAAGATGTTCATCTAACACCAAACTTCCATATTCCTCCATTAATCATCAAAATACATGCATGAAACACATGGGTAAATTTTTGAACATAAACCCTAGCTCAAAATAATGGTAGAAATAGTTATATCATGCTTCAAGGATCTCAAAAACATTAAAAACATCAAAAACTAACACCAAAATGACTTACATGAAGGGGGTTTATTGTGTTGAAAATTTTAAGCTTCCATGGAGGATTTTCTTCTTTAATTTTCGGTGGATACAAGATGGATAAGAAAGATGACCATTTTTCTTTTTTTTATTCATTTAGATATTGTCATCAAATACCAACTCTACCAACTTTGACTTTTTTACTTTTCTTCTCCATGTACATCCATTCAAACATATAATAGCCTATTTACTCATTAAGGACCTCAAATTTTAAGTTTTATAACTAAGTAACACATTACCTAATAAAACACAACTTTAGCACTTTACGCAATTTAGTCCTTTTTCACATATTAAGCATTCAAACGATAAAGTTTCTTAACAAAATTTTTACACAATCCTATTATCATGTTATAGACCTCAAAATAATTCTAAAATAAATTTTATGACATCGAATTTGTGGTCCCAAAACCACTATTCCGACTAGGCCCAAAATCGAGAAGTTACAACTCTCCTCTCTTTAGGGATTTTCGTCCCTGAAAATCTTACCAGTAAAAAGGTTTGGGTATTGGCTCCTCATTGTTTCCTCGAGTTCCCATGTGGACTCTTCAACCTCATGCCGTTTCCCTAACACTTTTACAAGAGCAATACTTTTATTTCTTAATTGTTTGACCTCCCGAGCTAAAATTTAAATCAGTTCCTCACCATAAGTCATATACGATCGTATCTCCACCTCTATAGTTAAAATCACGTGTGAAGGGTCAGAACGGTATTGGAACAACATAAACACATGGAACACATTGTGAATCTTTTCCAACTCGGATGGTAAGGCTAGCCGATAAGCTACCGGTCCTATTCTTTCAGTCACCTCATATGGTCATATAAAACGCAGACTCAACTTGCCTTTCCGACCAAATATGAGAACTTTCTTCCCCGGGGACACTTTTATAAATATCTTATCATCGACTTGAAAATCAATTTCCCTTCGTTTTAAATTCGCGTAGGATTTCTGTCTATCTAAAGCTACTTTCAAGTAATCTCGAATCACCTTTACTTTCTCTTTGGTTTCTTTGACTAAATCGACCCCATGAATCTGATTCTCTCTGATTTCAGTCCAATATAATGGTGTTCGGCACTTACACCCATACACTGCCTTATAAGGCACCATTTTCAAGCTCGACTGAAAGCTGTTATTGTAGGCAAATTCCACCAACGGCAAGTACTTTTCCCAACTGCCTTGAAATTCGAGAACACAACATCGGAGCATGTCTTCAAAATTGGAGCATGTCGACATCACATGGCCATGTGGTAGGCCGTCTGTGACACACATCCGTATGATAATTCGTGTACGACACACGACCATGTCATAGGCCGTGTGCGACACACGACCATGTGATAGTTCGTGTGTGACACACGGTCTAGGCCATTTTCAATTGTGTGGGCCACACTGGCATGTGTAGGCCGTGTGGGCCATACGAGCTAGGCCATTTTGGGCGCGTGGGCCACATGGGCATGTGGGTCCAAAATTTCAAAAAATTTTCCTAGGGTCGTACGCGTTGTTCCGATCCACTGTGGGCCTTCCGTAGGGTCGATAGGTGTTGTTATAAGTCCTAAAGCATGAAAATTGCAATCTATTAGTATGAATTTGACATAAACAACACTTAAATACATGTAATGAGATATGATATGTTTGAATTGTTATGTATAAGCATGTTTAGTATCTATTTTATGAGTATGCATGTGATATAGGTTTTGGTATATGTTATTCTGTTATATCTGATATTCTGTCTGTATCTGGCTATAAGGCAAAATTTGTATTATGAAGAAAAAGTTTGTGTGAGGCGATATCTCGCTAGTTTAGTAGTAGCACTGCAACGATTATTCTTAAAAGTGTTGTATAGACACTATGCGGTGCGTAGGGCTGGGTGGGTGTTTTCTACCCCACATGGTGTGTTGGGATGCTCAGAGCTGGTGCGTAGAGGATGGGGGTAGGATTATATTTATACATATATGTTTCTGTATTACTCTTATCTGATTTTGATTCCAGTATGAAATAAGTATGCATCTGATCTGAATGTGTCTGAATTTGAGATTCTATTTCTGTGAGTTGCACACTGAGTTATAAAACTAATTCCCTGTTTGTATAAAAATTTCAGGTAACCCTCAGATTTAGGCAGGATGGTGTGACAGGAGCTTGAATGTGTCCAATATGTCATAAAGCTATTTTTACTTTAATTTGGTTTACTTAAATTTTGATTTTGAGAGTTTTGTATAATTTGGACTCTCTAAACTTTTGGGACTGTTTTGGTTTTGGATTTTCATTTTGGTTTTGTAGCATAACGTTTGATAAAGTGATTTTTGAAAACAACTGTTTTATACAATTAATCGTTTTCAAGAAAACAAACTCAGTTTCCAAAACATAACGACGTAAGAACTTTCGCTGCAATTTATATGTTTCATTTGAAAGTGTAAACAATCGACGGATTTAATTGATAAGCTTAACAAGACGTTTTCAATAAGTGGACTCTTTTATTAACAACGATATATGATGTTTTCAAAATGGAAAATAAAAAGGTTGTCTTTTTAGATTTTCTTCATAACACTTCCAGATTTGACCATAACGTCTAGGCTGGGTTTGGGATGTTACATTTAGTGGTATCAGAGCTAGATTACAAAACTCGGGCTGTGAAATTTTTTATTTAAAATTTTATTTGTAAGAACCTATTTTTTGAGTAAAGTTTATTTTTGAAATCTGAAAAGTAAGTATGTGGTACACCGAATCTCCGACGCCGATCCTGTAAGTACTTCTAACTTAGAAATAGTTTAGTTAGAAAACTCTGAAATGATTAAAACTGCATTGAGTTAGTTAGAGATTGAAATTTCTGAAGCTTCTGAAACTACTTTTGATAATTATTTGATACATAAGATACTACTAGTTAATACTGAAACTGATTTATAAAACTTCGTAATGTAGATAAAACTTTGAATACAATAAGTGCTACATGGTCGAGGTACTCGTTGGCGCGGCCAGCAACATAGGTGACTTGAGCTGAGTTATCCTCGATAGGTAGTATGCCTAATTTGCATATGAGTGAGATACCAGCTACACGTACAGCTGAGACTGGGTCTCAAAGCCGCTCAACTGGGGATGACACATTGTCCCAAGCCATGCTTAAAGTGTTGGAGAGGGTCGTTGGACCCCATTCTAGTTTGGGAGCAATGGGTCAGAAACTGAACGACTTCGGTCTAATGGTGCTAAGCTGTTTAGAGGCGTCACTAGAGTGGCCTCGATTGTGGCCGAGTACCAGTTGGAGGCCACCGAGAGGATAATGAATGATATTGACTACAACCCTAAGCAAAAATTGAAAGGTGTTGTATCTATGCTTCGTGATGAGGCATATCAATGGTGGTTAATGGTTGAGGAGGGTACTCAGCCATATCGGATTAATTGAGAACACTTTAAGACCACCTTCTAGAGGAAATATGTGGGGGCGAGTTATGTGGATACTCGTAGACACTTAGGGGGATAGGACTGTGGCTGAGTATGAGGTTGAATTTCTGAGCTTGAGTCGTTACGCTCGTGGGATGGTGGTGTCTGAGTATGCGAAATGTGTTTATTTTGAGGATAGTCTAAAGGATAATCTGAGAGTCCTGATAACTTCGCAGAGGGAGCTGGAATTCGTCGCTTTGGTGGACAAGGCGAAGACCGCTGAAGAGGTTAAACGCGTTAAGTGCCAGAATAGATACCGAGAAAGAGGTAAGAATAAGAGGGATTCGGAGCCCTCTAGTTTTATTCAAAGGCTTAAGAAATGGGTCAAGTCTAATGGGCCTTCTAGAGCTAGGGTTCTCATTGCTGCTATTGTGGCTCAACTGTGTAATGTTTGTGGTAGACACCATCCGGGCGAGTGTTGGAGGAGGTTGGGAGCATGTCTGCAATGTGGGTCGATGGAGCACCATATCAGAGATTGCCCATAGCATTCTGATCATATGCAAGCTCTAGCTTCGAGTTTTGTTTAACCTCAAAGGGCAGTTCAGCAGCTAACTAGAGGCCGTGGTTCAGCCAAGGGTGGTAATGGTATGGGTAGAGGACAGAGTGCACCAGGCAGAGGTGCTAATCAAACTAAGGCAAGGCAGCCTGCATTGTTTTATGCTGCTCAACATCGTGAGGACAAAGACACCGCTGATGTGATTACAGGTACACTCTTTATATTTTATGCCCTTTATTTTTCACTAATAAACATAGGGTCAACACATTCCTATGTAGCTAGTTCTATTTCTGTAAACTTAGGGATTCTTGTTGAGAGCACTTCTGGTGAGATTTATGTACTAAAACTGTTAGGTCAATCTGTTCGGGTGAATAGACTATATAGAAATGTACCGTTGAAGGTACAAGGGGTTGTGTTTCCGACTAACTTGATGGAACTACCGTTCGGAGAATTTGATCTGATTTTGGGAATGAACTGGCTTGTAAAACATCGAGTCATCTTAGATTATGCTACTAAGAGGGTAGTTCTGATATCTGAGAGTGATGTGGAAGTGATTTTGGTCAGTGAGCATCGGGATTACTTATCCAATGTGATCTTCACTCTTGTGGCTAAAAAACTGGTCTAAAAGAAATGTGAAGCATATTTGGCTTTTGTAAGTGATTCAGTTTTTGTGGACTCTTCTATTGGAAACATTCGAATAGTTAAAAAATTTCCAGATATTTTTCTCGAGGAATTATTGAGTTTGCCTCCAAGATGGAAAGTGGAATTCAGTATTGAGCTTCTGCTGGGTACAGCTCCAGTGTCCTTCGCTCCTTATCGTATGGCACCGAAGGAGCTTATGGATTTAAAGGCATAACTTTAGGAAATTCTTCATTATGGGTTCATCCATCCTTATCGTTGTAATTTAGTTTGTTTATAATGAAACTGTAACGTCCCCATACCCGAGACCGTCGCCGGAGTCGAGTACGAGGTGTTACTAAACTTAATTCATTAATTAAACAGCTTAAACAATTTATTTTAGAATTTCCAGACAAGCTGGCTAACTGCATCACAGAAGCTTAAAAATTCATATCTCGAGTTTCGAAACTCAAAATTAAGATCCGTAAATTTTCCCTGAAACTAGACTCATATATCTATCTACTAATTTTTTTCTAGAATTTTTGGTCAGGAAAATTAGTACAGTTTATTATTTAAAATCTCCCTTGTTTCAGTGTTTGACCACTCTGACCCCTGTGTATTACGAATCAGATATCTCCCTGTACAGAGTTTCAATGATTATGTAGTTTGTTTATCATAAAACTAGACTCAATAAATATTTCATACATGTAAGGTAAAACTCCTAATTATTTTTTTAAAATTTATGGTAAATTTTTAAATTTAGAATAAGGGACTTAGAGACCACTCTTACCATGTTCCACAAAAACTTAAATACCTCATAAATTATAACTCATTTACCTTTTTTGTTCCATCCATATGAAAATAGGCTCATCAAGATTTGATTTCATAATTTATTCATCCTTTAATTTCATTTCTATTATTTTTAGTGATTTTTCAAATTCATGTCACTGCTGCTGTCTGATTCTATTTTGTGGCCAATTTTACCTTTCCAAGGATTTTCATGGTTTAGTTAAGACATAAAGCATACATGTTATCATATATAAACTTGACTAGCCATTCCAATAGCTAATCATTACAAACCCTTTTCTTACCAAACCATAACCATATCATATGATCATTTACACAAAGTGAGTATAGTGCTATACATGCCACATTCAAAATATACAAGCCATTTTACCAATTTAGGTCTTCGGATAGTGTGAACGAGCCTTTGACCTATCCCGATTCTCAAGCCGGCTTGTCAAAACTACAATGAATGAAAAGGAGGGAGTAAGCATAAATGCTTAGTAAGTTCACATGCAAATAACAAGTAACATAATCATGCCATTCAACATAAACATTATTTGCATAAACAACACCAAGACATTCATGTTACATTTGCATTTAATATCTTACTACAATTTCATCATACTAAGTTCTCAACCCGAGGGTTTAAACACATACCTGTCAAATTTTCTTATTCACCACACTTACCAACATGTCACCTTTGTATTACGCATTCTCCTTATTCTATTAGAGGTCTCCCGTTGAACACATCGGAATATGATTTCAGATACACGGATAATGTGCACATAAGTGCTATACTCATAGCTAAACAAGCTCAATAGCTTTTGAAATCTATGTAGCCAAGCTACCATTTAACCCGCCCATAAACAAACTCGGACTCAACTCAACGAGCTCGGGCGTTCGCATCCATAAGTGAACTCGGCCTCAGCTTAACGAGTTCGGACGCCTAGTTACATCTCACGAACTCGGACTCAAGTCAACGAGTTCGAAACTCAACCATCCTAGTGACATGTCACTTGTACCCTAATCTATTCCCAAGGTTCATTTGATCACCTTCTTCAAAATGTAAAAACCGATACTTGCTAACATCTCATACTTATCAAGTTGTTCACATAATTTGCATATTACCAAATAATAATTCACAAAGCACAATATTTCATGATAATAAATATCATATCATACAAATATCATTAAATCACTTAAAATAAAATTATGTTACCTTATTTACACATGAACTTACCTCGATACAAAATATTAGCAATCGAGCCTATTCCTCGTAAACTTTGTTTTTCCCTCGATTGCAACTTGAATCTCGTTTCTCTTGATCTATAATGCCAAATTAATTTATTTAATACATTCATTCATCAAAAGATCCCCTAATACGAACTTTGGCAAAATTACCATTTTGCCCTAAACTTTCACATATTTGCACTTTTGTCCCAAGGCTCGTAAATTAAACCTCATCCTATTTTCTTATGTTTTATGACATGCTGATCATTTTTCCCTTCTATGGCAACATCAAATTCACACTCTAACATGTACTTATGAATATTAGGTATTTTTACTGATTAAGCCCTTTTACTCGTTTTCACTTAAAACCGAGTAGTACAAGTTGTCTAACATAATTTAAAACCTCATATTCTATCATAAAACACCAAAATACACAAATTTCACCTATGGGTATTTTTCCAAATATGAACCCTAGGTTGAATTATTGCTAGCATAAGCTAAATCGAGCTACCGGGATTTCAAAAACATAAAAATCATTAAAAACGGGCATAGAAATCACTTACAATCAAGGCTTAAAAGTGTTGAAACCCTAGCTATGGTGGAGAGCAAAATTTGGCAGCAACTTATGGAGAAGATGATCATTTTTGTGTTAGTTTTCCCATTTTATTTCATTTAATATCCAAATGACCAAAATGCCCTTCCTTACTAAACTTTCAAAAATTCCATCCATGACCAATTTTTGTCCATAAACTTAGAAATTGGTCAAATTTCTATTTAAGACCTCCTCATTAATATTCCAAAGCAATTTCATACTAAAAACTTCTAGAATGCAAGTTTTGCAAATTATTCGATTTAGTCCCTAATTTCAACTTAAGCACTTTATGCATAGAATTTCGTCACGAAATTTTCACACAATCATGCAATCAAATCATAAACCTCAAAATAATTATAAAATAATTATTTCTATCTCGGATTTGTAGTCATGAAACTACTATTCCGATTAGGCCCTAATTCGGGATATTACAGAAACACTACTAGAAATATTCTGAGGATTGTACCCAAGGAAGGTTGAATTAAACGAAAATTAATTTTCTACACTAACAAGGTTAGATAGTAATAATCTAAAATTATGTTACGAAAAATCAAAATAAAAGAAATTAATCGAAATAACTTAAATTAACTAAAATTAAAGACAACCAATTAATAATCAAAATTAATCCAATAAACTAGATTGAAGATTAACTCACTTCAATGTTCCTAATTAACTTGGAAACTCGGCTTTTATCGAGTTAGCTATTAATTAAATAGTTTTTATCTCTCGACTAATTAACTAATCAACCAATACACGTTTATCTATCGACTTCACTTTCTTGACGGAGATAAATTATGATTTACTCAGTAAACTTATTTCTCAATCTCGTTTATCCTAAATTATTTCCTAATGTCGTCAATCTTAGGGTTTCAATCTTAGGGTTTAATCACACATAATTTAAACCAACCAACTTGGACTCAAACCTAATTCCTTCATTAATTATTCACACATTCCTTCATTAATCTCGCCAAGGAAACTAGCCACTCATGAATCTAGATGCAATTATCTCTAATTTTATATTTAACATGCAAAGCAAAAAATCAAATAAGAGAAAGAAATAAGAGAATAAATTCATTTCGATCTCAATTTGGGAATGAAAGTCGGATTTCCTTTAACAATTGTGAAGATATCTCCAATTGCAATAGAAAATCAAAGAGAAATAACTAAAAGTCACTTAAATAAAGACTTGGATCAAAATCTAATCTAAGTTAAACAAAAACTATTTAGGACTAAATTGAAATAAAAGAAAAACTAAAAACCTAAACCTAACTAAGTGGCTCAATTGGCTAAACCTCCTAAAATGAGGCTAAACACACCTATTTATAGTAAAAAATGCCTGACCTAATTAGGTTAATTATAGCCTTCAAAACTTATAATTATTTATTGTGCAGACTAAAATACCCTTGATTAATTAGGTATGTTCATAGCCCGGTGTCGCGACACTACCTTTCAAGTCTAAATTATTTAGCTTCAAAGTCCGATGTTGTGACACCACGCCCGGTGTTGCGACACTGTCATCATTTGTTCTACACACTCAAGTAGCTCGTTAGTTCATCCTTATGCCTATATTGGCCCATTAGGTTATCATATGGTTAAATTTTGCGTAAAAATGCTTATTTTGAGAAAATTATACATAATCTACTAAAATCGAAAACGTAATAAAACCATCTCAAAAATGTAGAAAACAAGCTCGTTAAGTGCCGAAAAGACTCTAATTTGTCACAATAAATTGTGACAGATCATGACCAAAATAGGAACGAGGCTATTTTAGAGTGACATGCAGTGTAGTTTATTCATTTAAAAAAGTGAAAAAATATATCATAGTAGTTATATTAAAATAAAAGTTGTTATAATCATATTAAACTTGAATTTATTATTTGAAAAAAGAAATATATTATAATAAAAAGTTGTGATATTGTTAGCTTACATTAAATTGCGCATAAGATTTAGGAAAACGTATATTTACTGATTGTGCATATTCCAAACATTTTTTGTTACCTTACATTAAACTTATTTCAAATTTTCAGCGAGAAATCCATATTTTGTTTAGTTTTAAAACCAAGTTTTCTTTTAACATAACAAAAAACATGCAGAAAACTTAAGCTAAATAACGAAACCCAAAATCCAAAATTAAATCCAGAAACATAGTCCAAAATTAAAATCCAAAACATTTTTATACCAAATTGTATGAACCGAGCTCCGGAATAGTTGTCAAGTCCTAAGTCTGAAGGTTACCTGAAACGTATTAAACAAATGGGTGAGCTAGAAGCCCAGTGTGTGACTCGGCCCACAAACAGTAAATACTTATAACAAACACAAATGTAAATACCATTACAAAAATTTTACTTATAATGTACACACTGCCAGAAACATATGTCAGATCGAAATATCATATTTTCATAATAATATATTAGAACAGAATTCATAATTTTAGAATAAGAAATAAGAAATCTCAAGCACATTCTCTTATATAGAATCAGATGTATTTCATAATCAGATACAAATGCAATCACAGATCCTACCCCATCTGCTACACACCAACTCCGTCCAACCAATCACACCAAATAAGCCTACAAGAGTCCATCCATCCAATCACACCGGGTCGTAGTGGTATGCCACCCATAGTAATGCAACTAAGCTGCCAAGTAGATATTGCAGTTTAATCGCTAAAATTGTAGTAAAACTGCCATAAAACACTTCCTCCATCATATGCAAAACCTACCACAATGCACATGCACAATCATAACAACATACGTACATATCACATAAATGGTATGGCATACATACCTAATCATATTTCTTACAGATCATACTTATCAAATTGCTTATACTAACAGTTATTCTACATATAGATGTTATACACATTTATACACGTAATTGTGCTTTCAAAGTTATCAAAACATAGATCGTATATAAGTTTTTCACTTACTTTAGTCATATCACATACTGAAAGATGTCATATTTCGAGTCTTATTTAAGCCTAACGAACCCCACGAATGGTCTAATTACGCATTTTTAGTCAAACAGGTCTGAGTGAAAGTTTCCAAAAAAAGGGCCCACACTGCCCAATTAGCTAGTCGTGTGAACACATGCACTGTGACATCCCTAATTTAACCCTAGTCGGGAAGTGGTTTCGGGACCACAAAACTGGGTCACAAAAACATTTAAATACCTTATTCCATGCCAAATATATGTGAAAATGCATGTGTGAATTTTTAATTCTTTGATTTAGTTAAATTGAACGTGAATTGAAAGAAAAAGGACTCATGTGAAAGGATTTAAATATATGTGGCTAATTTTAAGAGGTTAGTAAAATAGTGAAGTAAAATAGATGGAGTTGCATGTCAAATAGTCCATTTCCTAAGGATAGTGGCCGCCATGACAAGATTATGGGCAAAGGAACATGTTTCCAACATGTTAGGTTAGTGGTGTATGTAGGAAGCCATAAAATAAAAGCTAGCATTAAAGAATTGAAAAAAAAATGATGAGCATGGATGCCCCTCCCCATTTGCCGTGAATTGAACAAGAAAACAAAAAAAAAGTGCTCATCCTTTCTCAAATTTTTGTATTGCCGTGAGTGAGGGAGAGGGGGTTTGGAGAAGCTTGGCCATACTTGCAACTAGATTGAGGTATGTTTGATGTCATTCCTTAAGATTCATGCATGTTTTAGTTGTTAGTTTGAAACCTACCTAGCCCATGGCTTAGATTTCTTTGCTATTTGATGGAGATGAAGTTCGCCATGGAGGTTGTCTTTCTTGGTTGGTATTTTAATGTTGTTGTGACGAAGCATGAAGAGAAGTGAGATGAATGTTTAATAAAAGGAGATTTTTGTGCCATTGAGTTCTTGTTGTTATATGTGTATGTGCATGAGTATTCGGCCGTGCTATAGAATCCATGTTGCAAAATAATTAATGCTTAATGTGATATATAATAGTACTTGTGAATGAGCTTGAGAGTATCTAAATTATTAGTTGGAGGTGCGAATGTGGTCTTGGATGAATTTTAAAGAACAAAGAAATTTTGGGTGACTATAGGTCAAGGACATTCGCCAAAGGCTTGTGTGCTAGCAAAGTCACCTAGATGGGGTAAATGTTAAGTGTTAAATGTTCATGAGATAAAATTTTGTGATTTGATGAATTAATGATGATAGTATAGTTGATGTCATGTATAAATATGTGGCAAGACGGTTAAACTAGTTAATTTATTGATTAAGCTCAAGAAGCTAGAGGTGGAGAATCAAGCAAAGGCAAAGGAAAGAGCATCGAGTAGCCGAGTTGGAACCATTTTACCCAATACAAGGTAAGTCATTAAGCATATATTTGATATTGCTTAAATGATTGTAATATCTATGCAATTGTGTTTAATGAGATGAAATATATACAAATGTATGTGTATGAAAAGATGATATTGTTGAACGTAAAAGAGATAGTGAAATGTGTAGGAAGTTTGCTTCGGCACTAAGTGTGCGAGAAATAGATGTGTACGGTGACGAGATTGGCACTGAGTGTGTGAGCTTGTAATGTATGGCACTAAGTGTGCGAGTTTGGACTATATGGCACTATGTGTGCGGGCTTGAATCACATGGCACTAAGTGTGCGTGATTGAGTATTAAGCACTATGTGTGCGAACTCTACACATATCTCCGATTGAATATTTATATGGAGGTGTGACTTTATCGAGATGAGTATGGACAGCGGAAAGAGTAAGTACCTTGAGTTCATGGCTAATAGATGCTACGTTCATGCTCGGGTGGAGTTGGTAAGATTTAAATCTATGTGATGATTTCAATTGCATTCCGTAAATAAGGTATCGTGGAATAGATGAAAGTTCATTTGATTGCATGATTGTTGCGGAAATGAAATGATGTATGGAAATTGCTTCAAATATCCTATTGAATAGTATATGAAATGTAAATGTATGACTTGGTATGAGATTGATCCGAAAGGTCTAAGGAACTATGGTATAGTTCGGTATGGCTGGAACACTTGGCCTTGTTTCATTATTTCATTTTATGATAATTTTATTAATGGATGGTTGTGGAATGCTTATAACTTACTGAGTTATAAACTCACTCGGTGTTTTCTTGTCACCCATTTTAGATTTCTTGGACTCGTCTCCTTTTGGGTGCTCGGAACCGTCAACGAAGTCATCACACCATGAGCAATTTTGGTATTGTCTTCTTAGTCAACTTAGGAGAACATTTGGCATGTATGGGCTATTTTGTTTTGTTAAATTTTGGGTTGTAAACTTTAAGCCATGTGAAAATGGCCTATGTGGTCGTTTGAGTGGGATGCTAGAACCTATAGCCACGAGTCTTAGAAACCTTAATTTTGATAAGGTGGCCATAATTTGTGTCATGTATGATGGATGATTAGTAAGGCTAAGGAAGGATTCATGAAATTGGCATAGTCTACTGCAGTAACTGTTGCGGACAGCAGCAGTGATATGAGATCGAAAAATCACTAAAAATAGTAGAAGTGGAATTAATTGCTAAAAAAATTACGTACTCGAAGCTTGATGGGTCTATTTTTATATGGATGAAACGAAACGACCATATGAGCTGTATTTTAAGAGATATTCAAGATTTCGTGAGACAGGGCCAGAACGGTTTCTGGATTCTATGTTTCAACTTTGAAAATTTACCATAAATTATCCAGAAACAATTAGAAGTCATTCCTTATATTCATAGATTCCCCTTTGAGTCTAGTTTCATTAGAAACAAACGGCATGAGCATTGGAGCTCTGTACGAGATGATATCCAGGTCGTAATGCGCAAAGGTCAGTGTAGTCGAACCCCGAAACAGGGGTGACTTTAACTAATAAACTGTACCAATTGGCCTGACCAAAAAATTTATAAATAAATCCACGGATGGATATATGAGTCTAAATTTGGGGAAAATTTACGGAACTGGTTTTCGAGTTCTGGAACTCGAGATATGATTTTTAACGTGACAGGGACGCAGTTTGCCAGCTGGACTGGAAATGTGAAAAATAGTCTGTGTGACACATGAGAGTTGGTCTGAGAACCCCTCGTGTCCGACTCCGGCGACGGTATCGGGAACGGGGTGTTACATGCACATGTGGCCTACATGACCCAAATGGCCCAGATCGTGTCCACATGGCCATATGACGTAGAATAATTTCAAAAATAACCTCTGTTTCTGAGTTTTTCTGAGTTCTAATTGATGTTTAATGTTAGAATCACACACTTTCATATTCTTGGTGTAGCTTCACGAATAAGTAGTTCAGTACCTAAACCGACAACTCACACAAATTAATTAACATGATTTTTGCTAACCCGATTGACCAAACCAGTACAACCATCATCAAACGAACCTTATTTATAGAGCAAAGCAACTCTTACCACAGCAAAAATTACTTACCCTTGTACGAAACAAAGGCCTAAAAAGAGAATTTAGTTCATCGGAGGATCTACCATCTCAGGATCTTCTCCTAATTGCACCAAAGCATACAGAACTATATTAGCATCACCTACTTCGCAAATAACTTAATAAGCACTAAAATAACCATCATTAAAAAGAAACTAAAACCTTACCCAACCTCAAAAGCACTGTATTGGGATTAACAAAAAATTAAAAAGAAAGGTTTGTGTGATAGCCATCTTTGGAAAAAGGTGAAGAATAAACAGAAATTGCAAAAGGAATTTTGAAAATGAAAGAACAAAAAAAAAAGGCAGAAAGAAGACAAAAGAACAAAGGAAAAGGGAACGTGGGCACATAACTGGGAAAAATTAAGGAAAACAACTTATTGTTATTTTAAAGGATAGAATATAATAAAATAAAAACAAATTCAAACTACCCACTACTACACTACCAAATCCTCCTCTAGACGGATTTTCCAAGAGTCCAAAACAAAAACAATTTTTCCACTTTGCCTACTCAAGGATTCGAACACAAAACCAAAAGGTATACATAAGCTTAACCACTAAACCACTAAACTCATTGTTACCATCAAATGACTGAAAATAATTTATAAATCAGATGTTCAAAGGTAAGGATTTATGCAAAAACAACAAAATTATAAGGCAAAGGATTCGAACCCGAAATCTCGCACACGCTACTCACATCCCTTAACCACTGAACCAAATTAATTTACTTGATAAAATTTTCACAATCTTAACTAAAAATCAGGACGTGACCACTCTTGATTTCACTAACCCAATTTCTTCTAACCCATTTTTGGGGATTTGACAATATTAGAAACATCCTTATTTAGAATACGCTTCTTTTATGTTTACCCGTCACCTTTTTTGCATTTCGTCACTTCATTATTCACAGTCGAATCATGGTCTTGCATAACACTTTTCTGTAGCCCATGAAGACATTGTGCCTTTCTAATCATACTTGCAAGCTATATTGATTACGTCAAAAATAGTTTAATGCAGAATCTGCCACATGAATCATTTCTTTAGGGTACGCCATTGAGAGCCTCACTAGGATACGTCATATGGGCACTGCTTTCAGACTTCTCCATGTAAGTTATTCCTTCAGGTTTTCGTCATAAAGGCTATCACGTCAAAATTTGCCACACAAGCTATTTATTCATAGTTCACCACGAAGGCAGTTCTTAATAGTGTGCCATGAAGGCATTTCATATGGAATTTTCCATAAAAGCTTTTCTTTCATATTTCGCTATAGGCTTTTCTTTCATATTTCGCCACAAAGGCGTTTCTTTCCTGACATGTTTACGATATGGATTTTCCTAGGCTCACGTTAAGTGAGGTTTGCCCATCATTGTCCTAGGACACACAGGAAACCCCATTGGGTAATAACCTTCCTTTTGTTCCTCTTCAGAGGGTGTCTTGGTCATGGGCTTTTCCTTGAAGATTCCTATCAGAGATCGCGTTTTTAGTTCCGTCGGACACCTTTAGACTCCACCGCGGTGAACAAACATAGACTCACTAGACAAACTCATCATACACCGACATCATTTAAGACTCAATGCTTCATACATTAACTCTCTTTGCATATTTACCATATATGCCCATACAACCATGCTTCAACATTGGAATTCTTAACACTTACTTAAACTTGACATATTCCACATAAACTATACATGTTATTCTCAACAAACATTCTCACTACACTTTTCTGATTTCAGTTTCATAGTTCAAACAATTTTCACAAAAGCATCTCATGTGAACAATACACATGCAAGAGTCAATTTAGGGACTCACCTAATTCTCACTTACTGCAACTGAAAACTCCAAATCCAGATTGCCATCGCGTAAATCAGCAGCATCTACTGCTATAGAACATGGAAACCCATCAAGATCTATTCATATACCCCTTTTTTCATCATTTCTAACGTTGGAAATCCCCTAGCAAGGCCTTGTATCTTCATCTTACTGATTTACTAGATCCAACACTTACTCTTTCACAATATAATAGGTAGAGTCATAAATCTTACCTTGACACAGAGTAATCACTGGTGAAGATCTAGATCTACAACTCCAACTTGAAGCAGAAAGAAATATTGTAAGTTCTTTAAGATTTATGTAACAATACTTCTTAAGGAAGGAAGAAAAAAAAACTCTCCCTTTTCTAACGTGGATATCTATATAAACAACCTAAACCCTTATTAGAACCTGACATGTGTCTTAAACTTTCAAAATTGCCTTTAAAAAAATGGTTTATAGTTGTAAATGGAAACTCAATATTTTATATTTCTGGTCCAACCCTTCATTCCATCCTAACTACCTCATTAGTACGTAACTAACTTGATAACCCAATGAACTGGGCATACAATACCTTTGGTGGTAACCCAACTCACCAAAAATCCTCATTATTCTTACAAATCTCTTCTTCTTTACAACTCAACACATTCAGAGAACAATCATTGCATAATACTCCAATGTCAACTATGCATCCGATCTATACGTCGAAAGCATCAATTGGACGGATAGGACTTCGCCACTCAACTACTTTCAAGTAACCTGCCTAACTCAAGACCCACCAAAACTGGGTGTTACAGAGTTAAATTAATCTAGGGCTCTTAAGTTTTTCTTATTTTAAATGGGGAGTTAATTAGCATGAGAAAGGGACAAAAAAAGTCCCACTCAAAATCAGAGGTCCTTAACCCACAATTTTCCTTTTTTCTATTTTTTTTCTTCTTACTCAACCATTGCACCGTTGCTACACCACTGCTACCCATCTTGATCGATCTATGTGATTTCATCCTAGCCTCTCGCTTGTCCCAACCCTTCACTGCTCACTATCGCAGCTTTTTACCCAAGTCGACTATCCCAACCTTGGCACCGTCATTCTTACCCTATTGTACCTCCATCACCACCAAACCCATTTCATCTAACTCAAGGCAACCTCCATTCTTTCTTTTCCTTTTTTTATTTATATTTTATTTATTAATTAATTTATTTATCTATTTATTATTTATTATTACTATTATTGACATTATTTTCTTCCTTTTGTATTACTTTTTTTTATTTTGTAGCTAACTATTATCAAGCAATTTTTTGAAGTTTTCATCACCAGCAATCTAAGTGTTTTGGGTTCTCCAACAACGGAATGTGCTTTTATAAGGGATACGAATTTTCCCATGTTTTATTTTATTTTATTTATTTATTATTATTTTTAAAATGATTATCCTATTCTCTTGCATTTTCAATTTAATTCAACTTTGAAATTTTAATTTTTAAATAAGAGTTTACCATTTTATTTCTTCTTTACCTTTTAAATATCAATTTTAATCCTTATTTTTAAACTCTTAATTTTTGAAATTGCAAATGTGTCTCCAAATCACTTTGTTTATCATATTGTCATTAATTCTAAGGTTCCATATTTTATGTATACTGGTAAAGTCAATTTTATTTTCAATTTTTATTTTGATGTATGTATATGATGTATATCACTTTTTATGGATGTATGATTAATATGATTAATATGTAGCTTATAAATATGATTTATTTATAATTGTCGATTCATAAAATAAACTTGATGTATTGAATTTATGTACGATATATAACTCTTATTTATGTAATGCATGATATATATATATATATATATATATATATATGTGTGTGTGTGTGTGTGTGTGTCACAATCATTTATGATGGTAAATTCTTTCGTTTAGGATAATAAGCATGACAATTTTATGTATATTTTATGATTGTCTTGAGATTAATATTATTTTATGTATATCTTTATATATATTTTTTATATATTTATGCATAACTCTTTGTATATTCTTATGTATTATTTTATTATATTGTTTCTTTATTGTCATAGGTATTTTTATGTACATTTTATGGATATAATTTGTATATTTTCACTTATAAATTTGTATATATTTTTATGTATATTTTTATTCGTAATTTATATATAATATTTATGAACATTGTTTTAATTGATTATGAGATAATATAATATTATTGTATTTATAAAAATTCTATAAGTCACTTAGTTTTTGTGAAACCAGATTGTGAATATTTTCATATTTATCATGAACTATTATAAAATTGTTGCATGTTGCTTTACCTAATCTTTTTATTCTATTTTTCAAATTAATATTATAATTCACTTTTATATAGTTCCAAATTTGTATATTATTTATAAATTAAAAGAAACTATCATTAACAAAAAAATTATATTATCAATGATAGGTAACAATAATTAAAAATGCATTATTTAATAATTATGAATTAAATGCTTGAAATCAAATGCATGTGCATTAGAAACTAGTAAGCAAAACCCATGACAAAAAAAGAAACTAAAACCCTTGGCTAAGAATGTAAATATCACTTAACTGATAAACTATAATAATGATTTTTCAAGTGAAATAAAACGTACTGTCCTTAAAAATGAAATCTTGATATATTTGGTTAAATTAGCTTAATATGTTAAAGTTAATTGATGAAATAGGCTCTTTTTTTTTCAAATTTAGAAAAATAGGTTATTTTTGAAGAGAGTAAATAAAAGCGCATTTAGTTAGACGAGCTTTTTTGCTGACATGTCAAAGAAAGCGTACCTAGTTAGGTACATTTTTCGATAATTACAAAGAAAATTCGTCTAGCTAGATGCACTTTCACACTCTCACTTCAAAGCCGACCTACTTCTCTAAATTTTCAAAAAACCGACCTATTTGATCAATTAATATTATTTTGGCATATGGCTCATTTAACCAACTTAATTACCCTTCTATTTTAATTTGGATAGTAAATTGTTGAAAATTGAGCACAATCTCAAAAGTGGTTCGGAGAGTAGATGGAATTTAGTTTTATAAAAACTGGATGTGTTTTAATTTGACAAACTACAACATAAAATCACTGGAAAAGTTCTTTCTGTGAGGACAATTAATGTTGATCAAAAGATTTATTAATCCAACTCCAGTTTGTGGAGTAAGGAGAAAGGATAAAAACGCAGAAAAAAAAGGATGGATTTGGGTGAGAATGAGAAGACTATTTTTTAGGAGAAACGATAAAAAGTAGAAAGAAATGAAGATGATCTGAGCGAGAATCAGAAGGATGATGTGTAAAAATAGTTAAGAGAAAAAAGATTATTGGAAGGGATCATATCCTATATGGTAGGAAGAGCCTTAGCACGGACAGAGCAGGAGATGCAGAAGATGCTGTCAGAAAGGAAATAAGAAATATTCAACAATAGAAAGTACCTCTTCTTCTGGACATAGAAGATGAGCTTCTGATAGCAAGCACATTTTTGGCATTGGATGTTACATTGCCAAAGAAGAAGAGAGCACCTGTTCCAAGTTGTTCTACTACTTGGTCTATTAGACATGGACACGATGTTAGCTTCAATATAATAGGGCCAGTAAAAGTATTATTAGGCATTTAACTTGATTTTCATAAAATGCAAACCACCAAAAACATCAAATGCTGTCGTATATTTTACTACAAGATGGTTCTACAAGAACCAGATTCTTCTCATGGGCAGTCCAGCATTTCTAGCATTGTTTGAAACCAATTTTCTAATGACAGATGCCGCTGCTTAAGCATCCCAGACAAGCCAAGTCATCTCCTCATCTCAAACCCTGCTACCCAGATCAGATACCAAGCAAACGCTGAAGTAAGGCATCCCACGAACTTAAAATCTCATTTCATTCGCCTTCGGCTATCCCTATCCCTACCTCTATCTCTGTCATGGTCATCTCTTTCTCTGCTTCCACTCTTTTCCCAGCGGTCTCGCTCCCTCTCTCTCCCCCTTTCATTTTGCAGGTCATGATATCTCTCTCTTTCTCTGTGACTTTCGCGGTCCTTTTCTGAATCATTTTCTCTATCCCTGCCTCTGTTGGATTGTTTCCGTGGAGGGCTCTCACTTTGGCTTTGACTTCGATGCCGCTTTCTTGAAGAGTCGTGCACATCATCCCGCCTATCTCTCCTTTCTCTCGATGTTCTTTCTGCAATTAGAATAGTGTACAAAATAATATTACTATATGCGTTCGATTTTGAAAAGATACACAATTACAAGTCTTCACAAGCATCTTGTCAACCAGCAATATAACTTACTTCTTCCTTCACCAGAATCTGATAAACCATATTCAGATTCTAACCGTTTCCGATGAATTGCAACCCTTTTTTCAATATCCTCGGCATTTTTAATTCCTTGCTCCTCAAGGGATTCTCTGTATTCTATAAGAGCAACCTCAAGTCTTCTCAACTTTTGCCTGTGGTATTATATGCAGGTAAAGCAGAGCATCAAGTTAGGGATTACATGAGCAAATGTTGGTGAAAAGAGTTTTTAAGGACATTTTGTTTTGTTTTTTGTAGCATTAAGAAATAAGAAATCATCATTAAAAAGTTACCATACCTCTGCTCTTCATTCATTGCACTTTCAGATGGAACTGGAATGTTCACCTCAGTTCCAAACTCCAATTCGTCAGCCTTACCATGACCATCACCAGCATTCTCACTTCCAGAAGATGAATAGCTCAACCCCAGACCCTTGGAGCTTCTCTTTTCTTCATCATCACTGTCATTATCCTCTCTAGCCCATTTAGAGGCTGGCAAAACAGGATCAGTTTTCTCTTTCTTTGTGAATGCTTTTAGTTCAGGATTTGGGATTGGAAGGGTTTCAGCCAGAGGTACAGACCCTTTGCGTTGTGAAGGGATCTCATCCTCTGCATAACGAGTCCGTCCAGACAATCCCGCCACTTCTGTTTCAACATTTGCACCTCTCTGACCACTAGAATACCGACTATAACTTGAGCGCAGCTTCAACTCATCATCTAGTTCATAACCCCTCTGCTTTTCGGCATCTTCCAGACTTAATAGTCGTGCAACCATTATTTCTCTACCACCAACAAGAGATAATCCATTATGCCTACAGCGCCTTTCCAACTCGGCAAGTGGGAGATCCATTAACTCCTTCATAGCTGCACTTTTGCCCATGGCCAACGCAGTATCTTGATTAGCTTTAATCCCATCAACTGCATCTTCTGAGCTAGTCTTCTTTTCAATTTCTGGTGCATCACCACAAATAGAATGGAATGGGGCCACTCCAGAGTTTCCTGATCGAAGAAAAGTGGCTCGTAGTCCATTCACGTATGCATCTGAGAAAAGAAACCAATCTGACCATACTTGCAACACTTTCAGAACCCTTTCCTGCATAAATGAGAAAAGACCACCTTCAAACCCAAGAACAAAGATGATAAACATGCACAAAGCCACAAGCCAGTTAGCAGCACTTGGAAAAACAAACAAAATAGAAAGCAACTTGAAAGCTGGATAAAAGGTTAAAATTATACCTACCTTTAGGGCTTCAGCAGTGATCCTTCCTGTTACACTGCGGTACAGATCATTAAAGCTCTCCATTATATCAGGTAATGTTGCTTCAAATTTAGTACGGTATGCAGATGCATTTTTAACAGGAGCACTGCTATTATGAAGAATGTCAGAGACAAGCATAAGCCTTGCTACTTTAGTTGGAATAGGTGTTTCTTTAAGTGTCAGAGACTCTGTCAAAACTTCAACTACCTGCATGGCAATAAGGGAAGGGAAAACAAATGCATCAGATTCATGCTCTCAGACTATTCTTTAAGGCTCAAACCACAGAAGGATAAAAGGGATTGCGCAAACAGTCACATGCCAGTACTAGACTTTGAATGTTGTACCTGCCCCATTAAAAATCATTTTGTTTCACAATTCCAGACTCTTTAACTTTCAAGACAACAAAAACATCAAAAAGAGCTAATCCTCAATGGGATCTAGCAAGGAAACATTACAGTATGAGAGTAGAAGATGGTGAAAGTCAACAAGGTATGCTGCAGATACCTCTCCAGCAGCATCAGCATTATCCAAAGCAAAGCCCATGGCTTCCTTTATTTGACTCCTCTCCAATGTCAATGCCCGTAGCATGTCCTCAAATTCATCCCTTTGTGGATCAGTAAGTGGCCTTTCTGGGTCCACCCGCTGTAAAATTAAGACAAGAAAGGATTGTTAACTCACTCAAGTCATACAAAAAAATAAGAACAATCTAGAACAAAATATGTTCATCTCTAGAATACCCTGCTTCTTCCTGCGGCATATGTGGCAGAAGAGTCCTTTTCATGCTCTGGACTTTTTGACACTGGCAAAGGTGGTGGTACCCATCTAGAAAAAAAATTAAAGCTATGCATCATAAATACAGTCGTAACACTCCTGAAAGAATTTCATTAACAGTAAAACTGTTGGCACATGATTACCTTCCACTCCCAGTTACCATGATAAAAGGCTCCGTCCGCCACCTTTGAAGAGTATCACCCTGCATGTCCACAAACATTGAAATTCTTCAACTACATTCCTCATTCACATTTAAAACATAGCATGGGATATCATGAATATAACACCAGAGACAACATTAAGATGCATTCACACAATGGACCTGGGCAAAAGAATATAGCCTCCAGACGTAGTAAGTGTGCTCCTTTGAGCCAAGCTCAAATAAAAAGTTGAATAGAGGATTGCCACGACCCCTCTCCATAATAGCTTGTTCAAAGTCACATCCTCCATCAAGGACATAAAGAGCCATTGTATCTATCACATGGCGGAGCTGGCCATCCTCAGGTGCAGTGACCATTATATCTGGAATATTTGGAGTAAGAACCTGGCATCCAAGAAAAACAATCAATAATAACTCCAGAATAGAAGAATCCGAATTACCTTAGACACAAAGACAAATCAATGGTAGATAATTATTATTTTTCAGAAAAAATAAAACAAAGAAGAAATTCAGCTAAGTTACCAGTTCAGAATTCTGATTTGGAAGAGATGTGACTGGTGGACCTGAAGGACCAGATAAGATTATAGAACTACCCTGCCAGTCAGAAAACAAGTTTCAGAATTATGGCATGCACAAGCAAGAAAAGTGACTTCTGTGAACTGCCTACTCAACCCAAAGTTATCTTATCAAAACCTCACTTTAAGAGAGAAATTTTGGTCTTAAAGCATCTCCCGTTCAAAACCATATATGCACTTTATTCAAGAGAGCTTCAAATTCTTTGTGCAAAAGAACACAACCAACCTCCTTACTCCTGATAGCCATCTGTCCAGGTGGGGGAGCAGGTAATGCTTGTGATGGAAGAGCAACAGATTTACCCCACCCAATTTTCAATTCATATTCATATACAATAACTCCTGCGAGAGAAAATACATCATCAAGATATATATATATCAAAAAAAAAAAATTAAAAAGCAGTTATATATCAATTAAATTGACAAAAACATGGGGCATTCTAGCATTTACTAAACATTGGAAATTAGATAACACTAGTTTAAAAAACCTTGGAAATTAGATGTCACTATTTACAAATGCTTCACATTAATATTTTACTATTTTTCAACTAAAAGAATATGAAATCAATAAATTCATTAAAGAATTTCACTGAGTTGAAATACACCTATGTGGGTAACAAGGTGACTGCTCAATATATCTAAGTAAAACCTTTGATACCTTGCATTTCATCTTTTGCAGCTTGTCCCTCAGCTCTATTCATGAAAGCCACAAAACCACAATTTCTTTGCCTTCTTCGCTCCTCCTCTGTCCTAGGCCACATAATTTTCACACTAGCAATAGGTCCAAATCTTCCAAAAGTCCGCAGAAGAAAATTTTCATCAACCTATATCAAGAACATGTAACCCAAAAATATTTAGCATTAAAGGGGAAAAGCAGATTAAGGACAAGAACTTAGAAACAACAACAAACATACTTTTGGTGAGAGATTTCCAACATAGAGATTTGTCGTTTGAGGATCAGCATCATCAAGTGATCCGGGCAATTTTCCACTAGGATCAAAATCATCAGGCAGTTCATCAAAGCGACTAGATGGCTGAGATAGGAACAACCAAGAGATAAGATTCATCTATAGTTATGGCAAAGAAGCAAAAACAGATACAGTGCCATACAAGATAGAGATGCTAATAGAAGAAAAATGAAGGACACTAACACATAAACCCTTATACATTAAATTGCAAGATACAAAGTGAGAAAACGGAAAGATACATGAAATATTGTACCCTACTATTGAATACAATGTTGAATCCCACTTACAGCTGAACTATCACTATGACGCCCATCACGCCATTGTTCACGTTCCAGATTTCTCCTTTCCCTCATCTCTTGTTCATGCTTCAGCTCCTCCATAAAATGGTCAATATTTCGAGACTTTCCCTTCTCTTTCTCCTTCATCCTCTCCTCCTCCTTCTACAAAAGGCATTGAAAAGTTTAAACCAAATGTGCATATCACAAAGTGGCCAACTCGGTTGACAATAAAATAAATGAAAAAGGTGTTCCACTATTTCATTAATAAAAGTCACCTTCTCAGATTCCTTTTCCTTGGCTGCCAAAGGAGGTGGTATGAAAGATGGAACATACCTGCAGAAATAACATGAAAGATAAACTTCCATTTTTCAGAGAAATTCATTTTCAAAGTTCCACCCATTCTTTACCAAAGCCTCTTTACTTTTCCTCGCCAATAAACTTTAAAGGAGAATTTCTTGTGGAACCATTATTTGATTTTCTTGACCTTGAAGCATACTGAACTAGTTCTTAGGTTTCATCAGTGGACTTTGTTTTAGCCAAATTTTTGTTTTTTGAGTGTAAGAATGCTGGAACATCCTCCTCCAAAGAACCAAATTAAAGGTAGTTCAACAACATTAGGTAGCAGATGTATGAAAATTAGTATTATCCAAGTTATATCTAAAATAAGCATCATTCTGAAACTACGACCAAAAAAAAAAAAGAACAGTTCAAAATGTTATTAAAATAATATGCTTGAAGAATGACAGGATGGCAGACCAGGACGCTGGGGAAAGAGGGGGGCTGACTAAAATTCAATGTAACTTGAGATAATGTTATGCAACTCTAACCAGCTTAAAAACACCATAAGTAAAGAAAATCATTCATGAAACTAACCCCAACTAGTTTGGGATAAAATCTAATGGAGATGAAGGCTTCGTGATCTGAAGTCAAGAATACAATGTCCATTTACTTTCCATCCAACACAATGATAAATTTGACTGTAAATTTTATCTGAAGTTTTATATTTCACAACTATCCAAGCCAAAAATGTTCAAACACAATAGCAGGATGGACCAACTAGATGCGAAGGTATAACATGGTGTGACGTCAAACGAAAAAGATTTAACGGCCAAAATTGCATTATAACCATTCATTTGAATTGATCTTTACAAATAAAAAGTAATGATTTCTTTTTCTATCTCTAATTACTCCATTGAAGTCAGTTGACTGGTAGTGGAACTTTTCATATTTCTTTTACACCATGGTAGATGTTATCAACAGCAAAGTATCATTAACTTCGGAGTAGTTTTCTTTCATAAAGCAGATTAGGACTTATAAATAAGCCATAAAAGGTAAAACTTCCACAATGGAGTGGCAATTAAGAATTGAAATTCAGAAAACTATAAACAACAAGTATTTCTTTTCGAAACTAGAAAAGCCCCCTCCCCCCACTAATTGAATCCTTTTAAAGTAAATGGTACGCAAGTTGGAACACCGCTATATGAAATTCTTTTTCACGATATTATAGAAGAAGCCCTTAAAAATACAAGGCTAGAATGAAAACAGCACTATTGTCACCACACAGCTTTTCCATCCATGATGCCTCACCAAAGAGCATTAACAATGCAGCGCGGTTAATCAAAAGCAATTATTATTACCTACTTCCCTTCTTTGGAACAGACATCCCATCTTTGGACTTTTCACCTGCCATCCGCGAATGAATAAAAAAGGCCCATATTTTTATTAATGTGTCCTCGTGATACAATAGAAAAATTATTCTACTAATCCATAGTGCAAAACAAAAACATCGACACCTAAAAAACTAAGACAAAATTATTAAAAAAATTGCTGCTTGAAACACAAAAGTTGAGTCTCGGGATCAAACTAACCTTCAGAATCGGATTTCAACCTCTCGTTGGGATTGATTGTTCCACCTCGAACAAATGCCTTCGATCCAGGGGTATTATCTCCTTGAAACGATGCCACAAACTCCTCGTATAATCGAGCAGTTTCGTCCTCTGCCCTCTAATAAAACCAAAAAGAAAAGCCAGAAATTGAAGTCAATTATTTGGCTCCAGAAGCTGCAAATTCTAGCAAGAACCAAAATTAATTAATTTTTTTGAGCTCTGTAACTAAGAGAGGCAATTGTACCTTCTTCTTGGCTTCTTCCTCTTCTCTGTGCTTCTGGAAAGGCGTTTTCTTACGCGTGATTGAAAATGGACTCATCTTCAAATTATTTAATCAGGCATACAAAACCCTAATCATTCAACCTCAAAAATAATTATCTTAAATCCCCCCCCCCCCAAATTGATCGAATCCTTAACATAGAGTAAACCCAAACAAATTACACCACCTCCAAGCGTGGAGTATAGAGAAGAGGGCGTGAAACCATACCTGAGCCAGATCCAAGGTTTTCTGCGATAGAAGGGATGGATTGTTAGGTTCGGGCCAAAAAGAAACGTAGCCAAAATAGGGGGAAACAGATAGAATATAGAACCCTTTAGTATAGTGATTTATTTACTTCATTAAAGAAAAGAAAGAAAGAAATTGTCTCTTCTATTATTTAGCCCCCTGAATTAATAAAAAGGTGACCAAGTAATTTACTCACCACAAGAGCAACTAATGACAATTACCTTGCACCGCTGAATTGTGAGCGTTATATTTTTCAACAAGATATTAACAATTTATCACGGTTAATTATACTCAAATTCAATATTTTATCATTCTTTAAGTATCTTTGCACATTATTTAAGTTTTAAGTTTTATTTTTATATTTTTATATAATAGTATAAAAGAATAATAATTTAGTTCTAGGAGAGTATATAAAATGTTAAATTAATTAGGTAAAATTACATATGATGCTTGTGTTTCTTATTAATTTTATTAATATCCGTATTGTCTAATACTTTTGGACCAACTTATTATATACAATAATTTGATTTTAGGTTTTGTTACTTGTTTAGAGATTTTCGTCTCAAGTATTATTAATTATAAAAATAATTAATATTTTTTAGAATTTAAAATTATATAATTAGGCTAAATGAGGCATATATGTCAAAAATAATTGGCAAAATAGGCTTTTTTTTATTAAATTAAGGAAATAGGTCAATTTTAGAGAGAGTACATGAAAACTTGTCTAGCTGGAAGCATTTTCTGCAAAGTTGCAGGAAAGTGAGCCTAGTTAGATGCGTTTTCCTCTGAGTTGGCAAGAAAGCGCGCCCAACTGGACGCGCTTTCCTCCAATGGTAAATTCCCAACAGTCAAATTACAAATTCGACCAATGGTAAAATTATAATTTGCCCAATGGTAACTTTTTTCCTTATATAAGTCTAAGTCATTTTCCACTCTTTTCACTCAAATCTAATTGGTAACTTTTTTTCTTATATGAGCCTAAGTCATTTTCCACTCTTTTCACTCAAATCTAATTCTCTTCATTCTCTCTATTCTCTCAATATTAATTTCAAATTTTCTAATAAATATTTATAAAAATAATCTAATTTTAGTTTACTATTTCATAATTAAATTTTCACGAATGGCAAGTTCTCTTATTCGTTTCGACGATTAACATAGTTTCGCTGTGAGATTAGCAATGGTAAGGATTTTTTTTTATTAAATTAATTTTAAAGTTTTAATTTTTTAAATTTTTTAAATTATTTTGTTGATATATATAGGCGACTGATTGGGTTTTGGAGAGGTTCATACACAATTTATCAAAGAGCGCACTTAATGCAATTCGTCTTCATTTGCAAGGCGCATGATTCTTACATGTGTCTCGTGTACTCAGAGGTTATAAATTGGACCCCATACTTATCAACGCGTTGGTGGAAAGATAAAGACCCAAGACACATATTTCATCTTTCGTGCAGTGAGTGTACGATCACACTAGAGGACGTACAATTGGGTTTACCGGTGGATAGGGGAGTTCTTATGGGGCCAGTGATCGTTCCTGGTAAGGGGGACATTTACAACGCATTTTTAGGGAAGGTACCGTACAAGTTTTAAGGTGGTCGAATAAAGATTAAATAGTTGGAAGATAATTTCGATGAACTTTATGAATACATGACAACCCTCGAAAAAAATAATATGCTTGAGCATTCAACCTAAGGTTAATTAATGGCATTCTGATGCTCGACAAATCTCGATATTTGGTACACATAAGGTGGCTACTACATCTAGTCAACTTCAAATAATGCGGTCAACTCAATTAGGGATAAGTCGTGTTGGCCACATTGTACTGGGAGTTCTGTCAGGCAACAAAAGCTGATAAGATGTCAATCGGTGGTTTCTTGCTCCTGTTGCAATCATAGGCATGGTGGCGACTACATTTTTACGGACGCCGTTTATACATTCTCACTAGTGACAAGATAAAATTTATTTGATAATAATTTAGTTACCATAGTAAATGTTGTTTATTTATTATATGTTTGAATTAACATATTGTTTGAGTAGGTGAAACTTTGGGCTTAGTTATGTTGGACTACCAAAGCAGCTTAAAGATATTCGGCTACTGTTAGATCAACACTCAGAAGCCGAGATTAGTTATTGAAGTTTTCAAACATATAATAATTACATAATGATTTGGAATTTAATATTTTGTAGATAACAAAATTTATAATTGTGTACGACAATTTGAATGGATGTCATACACTGACCCGAAAATCGTACAATTGATCTTGCCAGAAAATTTGACCAATCAGAGTATGTGGGACACGAAGGTGTCATTGGTAGTTTACATGACGATGGAGATGCACGAATCTGATTGAGTGATGCAACAGTTCGGGTGGAATCAAAATATTCTTCCACCACCATAGGACATTGAAGCACTATACAAGCTTGATTTGTAGGGGAAAACCGACGAAAATTGGCAGGAATTCCACAAGGAATATATCAACATTTGGGATCGTAGGAACGATTTCATACCTATGCGCGAAACTTTTTCGCACCAAAAATGGCGACCTCTATGGAATACATGCCATCGTTTAAACACCATGGGAAGCCATATCTATAGTTGGTGGAGGCAAGGAGTAGGCAAATTTTTCCTAAGAGGCCACGACGATCGCCCCAGAATCCTAGGTCCAAAGTATGTAGCACGACGGGTTCGTCATCGACTCTAATTATGATAATCAGGTTCTCAATTTAAAATGAATTAAATATTTAAAATAAAACAATCTTCAAATGGTTATTTAAAGAAATGAGAATGAAACTTGCAATGCAACTTTTCAAAAAATTAAATTTGTTGGTGTATCAATAGTGAATACTTTGGTAGTTTAATAGTAAAAAAGAACAAGGAGGGAGGGATATGTTAAAAATGCGTCTTTTAATACGGTTTTCATCGAATAATAATTTATGCTCGAGGCATGCTTGAAAACTTACCCAAGATACCCAGGCGTAGCGCATCTTTGCAGGCTTTGGACAAATAGACGAGAGAAAATACGTCCAACTGAACGTATTTTCTGTTGACATGTCAAGGAAAGCACGCCCAGCTGGACTCATTTTCTGCTAACATGTTAGGTAAAGCGCGTCCAACTGGATGCGTTTTCCCTAACATTTCAATAGAAAATGTGTCCAACTGGGTGCACTTTCTCTCCGCCATTTGTCCAAAGCCTGTGAAGATGCCATGCACCTGGGAAAATCGAGTAAGTTTACAAGCACCACTGAAGTTATTATTCGATGAAAACACATCTCAGATGACGCGTTTTTAATGCTCATTATTTTTTTTACTTTAGGCTCACCTCCCAGCCTATAAGAGGCGGCTCTCCCCCTACTCCATCTTCTCTCTCAGCCACCACCCCTCCCCTTTACAAAATTACTCGCTCTCAATTTTCTTCCCACTTCAGTGTTTAAATTTTTCATTGGAAATATTTATTTCTATTTGAGGTAGAGAGTGTGCTAGTTTAAGGTATTTTTGAATCACCAGTGATGCGATAGTGCTCTGAGATGTTGGAAAATCGGGTTTGCAAAACACAACAGAAAATAAATTTAAAGAAAAACTAAAGTTTCAAAAAAATTTCAAAACAAGAACTTGGTTGTGATATCTAAAGTAATAAACACTTAATCAAAATTGTACCATTTCGATTCGTCTAGGATGAATGCTTCGATCGAGTAGTCTTCTCTGCTATCCTCAAGCTCACGTCTGCTAACTGTGGGCTCTCTTCGAATCAGAAAATTTTTCCCAAAAATTACCAGTGGGGTAATTTCACAATTTCTCTAAACTTTTGGGCAAATTTGTAAATAAGAAAAATAACTCTAGAAATTTTTTGAAATAATTTTTCAAAGAAATTTCTCTCTACAACTTTCTCTTGAATTCAAGTGTATGTAAAATAATGACCCAAGGCTCTTTTTATATAGAGAGAGTTTTGAGAATTCAACTATGATAAAAATTAATCACTTTAATATTAAAGTAATAAAATATTTATCTACAAGATAAACATTAAATTTAATTTAATATTAAATCTATTAAAATAATATTATTTTTGAAATAGTTAATCTGAAATTAAATTCTCTGGTAGAGTCCTAGTAGGAGTGTAATTCTTCTATTGCTCAACCATTGAAGTATGTTGAATCAAATGCTCATTTTGATTCTTTTACAAGATTACAGACTCATTTAGGTTAACTAGTAAAGTAGTCTTTCTTGCAATGTAAACGTTCTTACAATGTCACTTATCATCAGTTTGAACTTATACTGTAACTGTAACATCCCGAATTAAGGTATAGTCAGAACAGTGGTTTTGAGACCATAAATTTAAAGTAGAAATAATTATTTTATGATTCTTGTGAGGTCTATGATATGATTGTATGCTTGTGTGAAAGTTTCATGAAGAAATTCTATTAATAAAGTGTCCAATTTGATATCTAGGAGTAAATTGCAAAAGTTGTAAAATGTGAGTTCTAGAAGCTTTAAGCATGAAATTGCCTTGGATTATTAACTAGAGGTCCTTCATTAACAATTTTCCCAATTTCTATTTTTATGGAAAAAAAAGGGCGTGCATGGATAAAATTTGAAAGTTTAGTGAAAATGGCATTTTGGTTATTTGGTTAATAAAATAATAAAAAGGGAAAAATCAATCAAATTTTGCTCATCTTCTCCATGCCATAGCCAAAATTCTCAAGCTCTCCATAGCTAGGATTTTTCAACTTTTCAAGCTGGAAAGTAAGTCAATCCTATCCCCCTTTTTAATGTTCTTTGCATTTTTGAAATCCTTGAAGCATGATTTAGCCATTTCTACCCTTTATTTGAACTAGGGTTTATGTTAAAAAATTTACCCATGTGTGTCATGCATGTATTTTGATGACTTATGGAGGAATATGAAGTATTGGTGTTAGATGAGCATCATTTTCTAAGGAATTTTTCATGAAAACGCCTAAAAGGACTTGTTTGTAAAACTTGTAAAAATAGGTGTTAACAGTGTCATTGGATGAAAAATGTGGGCTATTATAAGATGGAATATGAGTCGGCGGGCTTGGGTAATAAAGAAATTGGACACATTTCATTTACGAGCTTAAGGACCAAAGTGTAAATATGTGAAAGTTTAGGGGCAAATTTGTAATGTTGCCAAAGTATGATTTACGGACTGATTTGAATAATGTGATAATTAAATGAGTGAAATTTTCTATTATAGATCATGAAAAACAGAGTTCAGGCCTAGACAGAGGAAAGAGCAAGATATTGGATTAAATTTAACACTTAATGTTGCATGAATTGTATATTGTCTTCGTGAGAATTATTGGTGTTGTCCAACAAAGATTTGAGGAGATGAAAGCCGGTTGAACCTCAGGAATACTTAGGGCATACATATCATGACATTTGGGTTGATGAGATCCCGTATAAGACCATATCTAGGAAATGGTATCGGCATTGATATGTGATCCCATGTAAGACCATGTTTGGGACATGTCATTGGCATCGATATGAGAACATCATGTAAAACCATAGCTGGATTATCGGCTTCGATATGTGTGATCCCATGTGAGAGCGTGTCTGGGACATGGCATTGGCATCGATAAGTGGTCCCATGTAAGACCATATCTGGGATATGGCAATGGCACCCTACTATGTGAATATGATTTCCTAAGTATCCTTTAGTATTCCAAGTGGTTCAACGGGTAGTCAAAGGATTTGTCAAAGAATTAACGAGGTATGGTCATGTTGAAAGAGTACAGGTATGTACGCCAAGCTCGTAGTTATCGAGATTTCGAACTGATCAAATCCTGGTAATATGAGAATGAAGGAATTATGATATTTAGTTTTACTGAACATTATATAAATCGAAGAGATAGGATATGACTACAATGATTGTTGAGAATAAGATGAATAAAATTATGTTATGTATGAGTATGAAATTGCATATTGCTATTGCTTATTATTTACATGCAAACTTAGTAAGCTCTATGCTTACTCCCTCTCTTTTCCATTTTCTTATAGTGTCGCCAAGCTAGTTTGGGTATCAAAGGATGTCAGAGGCTCAGTCACACTATCAATTGGAATCTTTTGGGTATAGTTAGTTTCATTATTTTGAGAATGGCATGTATAGGAACTTGGTCATTTTGTTGTATGTCATATTGTTTAGCCAATGTGTTGGCTTTTAATGGTGTTAGGATTCATTTTGTATAAGGCTATGAGATATGGCCCACAATGATTATTGGGTTGTAAACCTATTCATCTATGCATGTATGTGCCAATTCCATTATGATATGGCTATTGATTATTGATAGTTGAATGATGATGGCTACTATGTGTATGTTGGTAAAATGGGGCTTGACATGATATGGAGTCCTAATTTGGTATAATATGATAAGAAGTTGTCATGCATGAGCTAGGTTCATGAATGTGTTGTGCAAATAAGGGAGATAATTTGTAACACCCCGTACCCGAGACCGTTACCGGAGTCGAACATGAGGTGCTAACCGACTAATTCATTTACTCTCGCAGTCCAATTAAAAATTTTTCCAGACGACTGGCTAACTTGCGTCACTGTCACCTTAAAAATCATAACTTGAGTTCCACAACTCGAAAATCAGATTCGTAATTTTTCCCTGAAACTAGACTCATATGTCCATCTACATATTTTTTTCTTAGAATTTTTGGTAGGGCCAATTAGTACAGTTTATTAGTTAAAGTCTCCCCTATTCCAGGGTTCGACTACAGTGACCTTCATGCATTACGAATGGGATATCTCCATGTACAGGGCTTAAATACTGATGCCGTTTGTTTCTATAGAAACTAGACTCAAAGAGGAATCTATACATATATGTCATGACTCCTAATTATCTCTGGTTAATTTACAATGAATTTCCAAAGTCGGAACAGGGATTCCAGAAACCGTTCTGGCCCTGTTTCACAAAAACCTAAATATCTCTTAACATACAACTCATATGATCGTTTCGTTTCTTCCATATGAAAGTAGATTCATCAAGGCTCATTTACATAATTTATTCACTATTTAATTCCATCTCTACTATTTTTAGTGATTTTTCACATCCACATCACTGCTGCTGCCAGCATCTATTTTTAGGGTAGACTTTATCTAACACATAGCTTCTAGGACTCAACTAACCCTCTTGCATATATATAGTCCAAAATATAATCAAGATGAACCATTCTAATGGCTGATCGTTGCCAAACATTTCCATGCCTCTTAATGAGCATATACATATCGAATGATTATAACATTATGCTCAAAACATTTATAAGCCATTTTCGCATGGCTATCCAAAATTATACAAATCCAAAGGGTCCATGACCCACAACAAAAGGGGTAGTCCTATACATTGACCAAAATATCCTCTCACTACTAGTCTATTCCATACATGCCATAAGATATTCCAAAACGTAGCAGTACCAAACGGTGGGTAGTGATAGTGTGACTAGTTCTTGACGATCCCCGAGCCCTGTAGCTTCCAATGAGATCTATAAAGCAGAGGACAACAAAGTAAGCAGAGTAAGCATTACAATGCTTAGTAAGTTTTAAGCAGTGTCAACAGATAACAACCAAATCATAACATAGTTGTTCGTATTTTTATTTCACTCTTCCTTCGGGCATACTATCCCCTTTTCCGAATATGCACATCTCATCATATACAATAGGCAGATAAACTCTCACATAAAAGTGAGCTCATGTGACATAGATATATCGTATGATTTCACATAACCTCTCACACTAAACCGATGTCACATAATCATAGGAATAGTCCCATAGATTGCTCTCGTGTGCATCATATATAAACTTGGAGTACATACCTGTTTAACCTTTCGCATTGCGTATATTTATAAGCAATTCTTATTACGAAGTCTTACCCGGACATAATCTCCACACATAGTCATCGGGTCTTACCCGGACATAATCTCCACACGTAGTCATCGGGTCTTACCCGGACATAATCTCCACACGTAGTCATCGGGTCTCACCCGGAACATATTTCCAAGTTTCATGTACATTTAATCACATGTTACAACATTCACATTAGCCATTCGGCTTTACCACACATACATATCACACATATATTTCACATTAGCCATTCGGCTTTACCACCTATACATATCACTCATATATTTCACATTCATCACATCGGCCATTAGGCCTTATCACATATATATACACCTTCACATTCATCACATCGGCCATTAGGCCTTATCACATATATACTCTTTCACATTCATCACATCGGCCATTAGGCCTTATCACATGTATATACACTTTCACATTCATCACATTGGCCATTAGGCCTTATCACATATATATACACTTTCACATTCATCACATTGGCCATTAGGCCTTATCACATATATATACACTTTCACATTCATCACATTGGCCATTAGGCCGTATCACATATATACATCTCATACATATTTCATATTTTTCTTGTACATCAATTTCAGCAATAGCTCATAAGCAACTCAAATAATTTCATCAAAGTTTACAACAAAATCACCTATTCACTACAAGCGTTTTCTTTTCCGAGCAACAGTCACTAAATTGTTTATAACTGGAGCTACAAAACTCAAAATCAATTGCCATTAATTTTCCCCAAATTTAGACTCATGTATCTTTCATCCATAAAATTTTCAGAATTTTAGGTTTGGCCAATCAATACCAGATTTTTCTTAAAGTTTCCCTGTTTCCTTTGTTTGACCAATCGACCACTCTTCACTACGAATCAAATTTTTCATTGTACAGAATTCATAATGTGTTTTATTTGATTCCATTTGAAACTAGACTCATTAAGGAGTCTAAGCATATAAATCTTATCTCATAACCATTTTTGTACAAATTATAATGATTTTCCAAAAACAGAACAAGGGATTTGAGTCATTCCGACATCGTCCCGCACAACTTTAAATATCTCTTTATAGGAAATTCCTTTGCTTCCACGGTCTCTTTTATAAGAAACTAGACCAACTAAGCTTTGATTACATGTTTTATTCAGCCTATAATTCCACACCAACAATTTATAGTGATTTTCTAAAATCACATTACTGCTGTTGTCCAAGCAATTTATTACAATTTGCTCTTAACTTTCCAAGTCCAAACACTTATGAACTTACCATTTGGGCTTAAGACATATCATGGCCACATCATATCTTATCAAATCAACTCATTATGTCCTATTATGATTGAATTTACTCAACGATTAATTGCTTAAAACTTACCTCGGATGTGGTCGAACGATTTGGTGGCTATTCGATCACTTCTTCCTTCCCTTATCCAACTTGATCCTCTAGGCTCTTGAGCTTAATTAAACAAACAAATTGACTTAATCATTTGAGCATCGAAAAGAGGAATACAAGGCACTTAGCCCATATTTATACATTAGACATTAAAGTCACATACATGTGAAATCATGCATCAACTCAACATATTAACTCACATCCCTTTTAGTCGATTTTCCTAACCTAGATAAAGGCATCAATATGCTTGCCTCTAACCGAAAGCATGCAACACTAATCTTCTCATGTGGCCGAGTATGCATGTATATGTTGAGGCCAATTATGCTCAATACTTCCTACAAGTATGGTTACTCATATTGATTATATCTCGTTTCATTTCAAATTCAAAACTCGGCTAATACGCATTTATACACTAGAAAGCAAATACTAACATTTTGCATTTCATCTTACTACCATGGCCGAATGCTCCTTCCACACCATTTACCTTCACAAAGCATAAATTTCATCATCCAAATTACAAGCTTACAACCTCATGAAGTTTAACCTCATAGTATCTATCAAACTCTCACTCATTAGCAAGCTTTATATTTAACATGCAATGGCATTAACACAAAATCCACCTTGGCCAAATACCATCCCCATGATATAACAAAGGTTTGAACCATGGGCTAACAAGAGCATCATGCTATCCACTAAAAACATGCATGAATCTCATGGCACAACCTCAAACATACCTTAATCTTGATGCAAGTATAGCCAAACCTCTTCCTAATCCTCTTCCAAACCAAGCATGAAGCAAAATTCCTCCTTCCCTCTAGTATTTTCGGTCAAGAGAGAATGAAAAATGGATGAACAATTTTTTTTTCTTTTCTCTTCCTCAATGCACGGCAAAGGGGGTTCACTCACACACATTTTTTTTCTTTCTTTATTACCCATACTTATTTGTTTATTGTTTCTCCCTAATGCACCAACAAAACATGTTTCATGACATGTTTAGCCCATACTCCCTTGTCATGGCCGCCACCTCCTATAAAAGAGGGATATTTGACATGCAAGGCCATTGTTTTGCATGCATGCTTTAATTAGTCATCACACATTTCCCCATCATACTTTCAAAGTTTTCTACTAGGTCCTTTCTAGTGAAATTCACATTTATAACTCTAAATCAAACATCAAAAATGTCACACACGAATTAACACATATCATAAGCATCAAAATGAGCATTAAATTATTTTTATGCCTCGGTTTTGTGGTCCCGAAACCACATTCCGACTAGGGTCAATTTTGGGCTGTCACATAATTGGCTTGGAAAATAGCCTTAAAATTTGTCTGCACAGGTAGACACATGAGTATTTGTCTAGACCGTGTGTGACACACGGCTTGCCCCAAGGGCATGTGTTCTAGTCGTGTGTCCCCTGTACTCTAATTAATGTTAAACAGAATGCCTAGTAGTAAACACACGGGAAGAGACATGGCCGTGTGTCTCAGCCGTGTGGAGGACACGACCTTTAAACATGGGCGTGTGCCCAGGCCGTGTGAAGTTTGCATTTAATTTCGAAAATTTAATTTGCCACACAGCCTAAGCACACGGGTGTGTGACTTGGCTATGTGACTCTATTTGTATGATGATGTTATAGTCAGAGAGTTACACGGGCTGAGGACAAGGGCGTGTCCCAAGCCACACGGGCGTGTGTGACCACACGGCCTACCTATATGGGCGTGTGACTCTCTAGAACAAGAAAATCTTCTAAGTGTCAAAAAGATTTCGAAAGTTCTCGAATTAGTCTTGAACCGCTTCTGATGTATGTTTTTGGCCTCGTAGTCCCTTATAAGGGACAATTTGCATGCAATTGAAAAGTTTTAAATTCAAACGAAGTTTTATGGCTCAGCTTTGTGTGAATGTTTATGTTTTAGTCCGGTAACACATTGTACCCAGTCCTAGTGTCAGATACAGGTAAAGGGTGTTACATTTAGTGGTATCAAAGCTACGGTTTAGTCAATTCTCGAACTAACGTAGCATGTGTATGAGTCTAGCTATACATACCATAAATGAATTATGATAGTGTGATGGCTTCTGACCTTTTTAAATTGTGTTTTCATATAGTAATGGATCCCAATCGAGCTGAAGTTGATGATGTAGAAAGTAATGCGTCAGCTCCCACTCAAGGGGTAGCGCCAATTGAGAGTAGACTCATGACAGTGAGTTAGAGAGGAGGAGATAAGGCTAGGAAAGCCTTTCTCCATATGATGAATACCTGGTATATTGTTTGAATGAACCCGAATGCTCAAACCCGTCCACCCCCACCTATTCCTCAACCTATCCCTGTAGCACCCCAAGGTATGGACTATGTGAGACTGAATAGACCTCCAGTTGATAAGATTCAGAAGCAATGAGCTAAAGAGTTCTGAGATAGCATTGATGATGATCCAGAACGAGCAAAGTTTTGGCTCGAAAACACCATCCAAGTTTTTGAATAATTGTTATGCACACCGGAAGAGTGCATGAAATGTGTGGTATCACTGTTGAGAGATTTGGCTTATCATTGGTGAAAGACACTTGTCTCAGTTGTACCGAGGGAGATGGTAACATGGGAATTTTTCCAAGAGGAGTTTCGGAAGAAGTATATCGGTCAAATGTTTATAGATCAGAAGAGAAAAGAGTTCTTTGAGTTGAAGCAAGGTAGAATAACTGTAATTGAATATGACTGAGTTTGTGATACTCAACAAATACACTCGGGAATGTGTGTCAACTGAACTATCATGTGTAAGAGGTTTGAGGATGGATTAAATGAAGACATTCTGATGTTTGTTGGTATGCTTGAGCTGAAAGAGTTCATTGTATTGGTTGAGAGATCTTGTAAGGCTGAGGAATTGGCCAAAGAGAAGAGAAAGGCCGAATCTGAGGCTAGGGACTCAAGGAAAAGGGCTATGAGTAAGTCATTTTGGTCCATATCAAAGAAGTCGAGGGACTTCTATTCTGGCTCTCATGCTTCTGTTAGACATCCAAATAGAAATAAAGACAAACAGTGTTTGGGTACTAAGGCCCAGACCACCTCAAATTCTAGTGTTGGTAATGCTTGACCAAGTAGACTGGAATGTCCACAATGTGGTAGACATCACCCAGAGGAGTGCCAGCCAAGAGACAGAACCTGTTTCAAGTGTGGTTCCCCAGACCACTTTATTAGAGAGTGCCCTGAGATGGCAGAAAAGGAGAGATATCAAAGTGCAAGATCGGGTAACACTGCTAGTCGAAGTAGACCGCAGAAAAATCCGGGTAATGGAGTGAGTAACAAGAGTGCCCCTAAAGAGTCTGCTGTGAGACCCGAGGGAAAAGCTCCTACAAGGACGTACGCCATTCGCGCTCGCGAAGAGGCTTCATCCCTGGATGTGATTAAGGGTACATTTTCTATCTATGATGCTACTATTATTACTTTGATTGATCCGAGATCTACCTATTCCTATATTTCTATGAAATTGGTGTGATTGTTGAATCTATAGAATTTGTGATCAAAGTATCAAACCCGTTAGGCAAGTACGTGTTAGTTGATAAGTTATGTAAGAATTGTCCTTTTTATGATTAGAGGTTACTATTTTCCGACTAACCTTATGCTCTAGCTGTTTGATGAGTTTGACGTAATTCTTGGTATGGATTGGTTAACTGATCATGATGTAGTAGTAAATTATGGTTTTATTGAACTGAAATGTGAAAATGGTGATATTCTCCAGGTTAAATCAGATGAATCGGATAGCTTGCCTGTAATGATTTCTTCGATGTCCGCTCCGAAGTGTATAAGAAAATGTTACGAAGCTTATCTTGCTTTTGTGTTGAATAAAAAAAAGTCAGAGTTGAAAATTGAGTCTGTACCGGTAGTTTGTGAATATCTGGACGTGTTTCTTGAAGAGTTTCTCGAATTACCTCTAATTAGGGAAGTTGAATTTAGTATTGATCTAGTTCCAAATACGGCACCCATTTCTATTACTCTGTATAGGATGGCTCCGACCGAATTAAAAGAGTTAAAAGCTCAATTGCAAGAGTTGACGGATAAAGGTTTCGCGATGTAACACCCCATACTCGTATCCTATGCTGAGATGGAATACGAGGCGTTACCTAACTTAAACTCGTACTTATGACCAACTTAGAGTCTCCAAGACTTGGACAAGTTTAAAAATTTCTCAAACGTATCAACACATCCTTAACATTGGCCTACGAGGCCCAAAACACACATTAGAAATCATTCGGAACCAATTCTAGTTCTTTAATCAACTTTAGAAGAATGATACTTGACACAGGGGCACACCCTCGTGTAGCCAATTCAACATGGTCATGTTGATGGCCCGTGTGGCTCACAAGACGTAAGTACTATAGGGACACGCCCGTGTCCTCCACTCGTGTGGAATTTATTTTAAATACACACCTACAGGGGTTTTCACACAGCCTAGCATACACTCATGTGCCTGACCCGTGTCCTTCACACGGCCATGACACGTCTGTGTCCTAGCCCGTGTACAAAAACATGGACATTCTATTTCTGAAGTCAGCAACCCCAAAATGTCACACGGCCAAGGCACACGCCCGTGTGCTAGGCCGTGCCCTTCACACGGCTGAGACACATGGCCGTGTCTCTGTCCGTATGTTTATTATCATGCATATTGACTTAAAATGTTTACATAAAGTAGACACACGGCCGGATCACACGCCCATGGGGCTGGCCGTATGTCACACATTGCCTAGACACACGCCCGTGTGTCTACCCGTGTGGACAAAATCATGCTATTTACCAAGCCTCTTTTCCACCCTTACTTACATAATCTACACAAAAACAACAAAAACTAGTACAAGACTACTTCATACAATAAAATCAGCCACAATAGACAACATTTCATTTGTATATTTTACTCATCCATGAACATAACACCATTTGCATATATCAAAATGAATGTTAGCCATCATTCAAGGCTTAATACAAAGTGAGGGATTTATCCCAAGCCAACACATTTGGCCAAATTACAAACACATAAAACACAAGTCTAATCCTCTATACATGCCATATTCAAAAATATAAATCAAACTATACCGAATGCTTCGATTGATAGTATGATCAATATCTCTGACTTCCTTTGATCATTGAGCTAACTAGGCGGCACTATAAGAAAAAGAAAGGAGAGGGAGTAAGCATAAAGCTTAGTAAGTTGCACATAAATAAATATACAACACAACTTTACCATTCATCAACAAGCTCATAGTACACAAGTGGGTATAAGTAAAGCTTACCCATCAATATTCCATACTCTTGGTACAGTATATATTGAACTCACAATTCAAACATACCCAATAGGTACTTGTATCACACACAACTCGGTCATACTTTCCTCAATAACTAGAAATTGTAACTTTCACCGTTGAACCATTTGGAATTCTATCAGATATTCCATAAGCCTCATGCATAGGGTAAGGTGTCGATGCCATGTCTCAGACATGGTTTTACACTGACTATCATCTCATAGTCGATGCATGTCCCAGACATGTCTTACACTGACTATCATCTCGAGGCCGGTGCATGTCCCAAACATATCTTACACTAGCACTCATCTCAATGCCAATGCCATGTCCCAGACATGGTCTTACACTGGCTTTCATAATGTGGCCGACGCATGTCCCAGACATGTCTTACACTAGCTTACATAAGTGATCCGATCGTCATGGCAAGAATATCCGATTTTTTTCCTAGGTTCAAATGAGAACTCTACTATCTCTATTATCATCATACTTTCTCATTTCCAAAATCAAACAATTCATACTATAATAATTCAATACAATTCAACACATACATTAGCAATATAGTTGTATTATTTACATACAACTTACCTCGGATTACAAAATGTGGCAACTAGTCGATTCAGTCGATTTGCTTGGCTTTTCCCTAGTCTAGGTTTGGACTCGGTATTTCTTGATTTGTGAAGGCTTAAAGTTGCTGAAATTTCAAGCTCTTAAACCCCATTCTTTACTGAAAATTTCGGTGGAGGAAGAAGATAAAAAGGGATGATATCATCCTTCTTTTATCTATTTCTATTTTAGTCAAAATAAGCCATCTAACACACCAAATTTTGAAATTTTGTCTCCTCTTTGACTCTATGGCCGGCTATGCTCCTTTAAAATGGTCTAATTTCCCTTTAAAATCCTCCAATTTTGATTCTCTAATAAAATAACACCTTTAGCTATCAATTTAGGACTTTTGCACTTTATGCGATTTAGTCCTTTTTTGCAATTGAGCTCACAAACGTTAAAATTAGCACACCGAATTTTTCATGCACTAATATAAACATGCTATGACTGAATATCAATAATAAAATAATTTCTCTGACTTCAGATTTGTGGTCTCGAGACCACTATTCTGACTAGCCCCAAAATTGGGCTGTTATATTTCTCCCCCTTAGGGATTGTCATCCCCGAAAATCTTACCGGTGAATAAGTTCGGGTATTGATCTCTCATAATCTCCTCAGGTTCCCATGTGGCTTCCTCGACTCTATGCCTATGCCACAAAACTTTCATAAGTGCTATACTCTTATTCCTCAACAGTTTGACTTCACGAGTTAATATCTTGATCGACTCTTCGCCATAAGTCATGTCTGGATGAATCTCAACCTCTGACGGCGCAATCACATGTGAAGGGTCTAATCTATATCGACGTAGCATGGACACATGAAACACATTGTGAATCTTTTCCAATACTGGTGGTAAAGCCAATCGATAGGTAATCGACCCTACTCTTTTGGTAACCTCATAGGGTCAATGAGGACTCAACTTGCCTCTTCTACCAAATCTGAGAACTTTTCTCCACGGGGATACTTTCAAAAATACTCGATCACTGACTTGAAATTCAATCTCTTTCCATTTCAAATCCGCGTAAGATTTCTTTCTATCCGAAGCGGCTTTCAAACAGTCACGAATCACTTTAACTATATCCTCGGTCTCTTTGACTAAATCGACCCCGTGAATTTGACTTTCTCTTATCTCAGTCCAATATAAGGGCGTTTGACACTTTCGCTCATACAAAACCTCATAAAGCGCCATTTTCAAACTTGTCTTATAACTGTTGTTGTAGGCGAATTCAACCAATGGTAAGTGCTTTTCCCAACTGCCTTGAAACTTAAGAACACAACACTGCAACATGTCTTCTGAACTCTTTCTGACTGACCGTCGGTTGGAGGGTGGAAAGCCGTGCTAAAGCTTAACTTTGTTCCCAATGCCTCTTGTAACTTTTTCCAAAACCTTGAGGTAAATCTCGGATCCCTAGTCGAAACAATCGATAAGGGTACCCTGTGTAGTCTCACAATCTCAGAAATATACAAGTCAGCCAATCTCTCAAGAGAGTAGTCGGTAGCACTGGTATGAAATGTGTCGACTTTGTTAGCCTATTCACAATAACCCAAACAACATCCTTTTTCTTTAGGGTTAATGGCAAACCCGTCATGAAATTTATGGTAATCCGATCCCACTTCCACTCGGGGATCGTGATAGGCTGAAGTAGACCTGAAGGTACTTGGTGTCTAGCTTTGTCTAGCTTTCACTTGCTGACACACTAAACACTTGGAAACAAACTTCAAAATGTCTCTTTTCATCCCCGACCACTAGTACACTTTCCTCAAGTCATTGTACATTTTCACACTACCCGGGTGGACGGACAAACAACCACTATGTGCTTTTCATAGAATCTTCTGAATAAGCTCATTATCCTTGGGTACACAAACTCTATCTCTGAACATTAGACATCCATCAGTGCCAATCTGAAAATCTGATTCAATCCCCGACTCACACTGAGTTCTCTTAACCTGTAAATCTTTGTCACTGTTCTGAGTTTCACGGATTTCTTTCAGAAACATTGTTCTAGCTCTCGAATCTACCAAAACCGAACCATCATCTAACAATGCCAAATTGGCATTCAATGCTCTCAATACAAATAATGATTTTCTACTCAATGCATCGGCGACCACGTTCGCCTTTCCCGGGTGGTAGTCGATAATCAACTCATAATCCTTTAATTGCTCTAACCATCGTCGTTGCTGTAGGTTCAACTCCTTTTAAGTCATCAAGTGCTTAAGACTCTTATGACCGGTGAATACTCAGCATTTCTCACCATACAAATGGTGTCCCCAAATCTTCAACGCAAACACTACAACCGCTAGTTCCAAGTCATGGGTCGGGTAATTTCCCTCGTGTGGCTTTAGTTTTCTTGAGGCATAGGCTATAACCTTGCTTTCTTGCATATTTCAAGGAGTCGTCGCATATATCACAAACTCCTTGCCCGACTCTAGTTGCATTAACACTGGGGTTTCGGTCAACGAAGCCTTTAATTTCTCGAAACTCTGTTGGCACTTTTCTGTCCATTCAAACTTGACACCCTTTTGCAGCTGTCTTGTTATCGGCATAGCTATCATAGAAAATCCATTTACAAATCGTCTATAATATCAGGCCAAATCCAAAAAGCTTCAAACCTCAGTTACACTCCTCGGTGGTTTCCTCTCAACAATAACCGAGATCTTACTTGTGTCAACTCTGATTCCGTCACCCGACACGATGTGTCCTAGAAATCCAACCTCTTTAAGCCAAAATTCACTCTTATTGAACTTGTTGTACAATTTCTTGTCTCTCAAGGTCTGTAACACAGTTCTCAAATGCTTCGCGTGTTCACCCTCATCACGCGAGTAAATCAATATGTCATCAATAAAAATGACTACAAACTTATCCAGATACGGTTAAAAAATGTGGTTCATCAAATCCATAAACACCGCTGGGGCATTAGTCAAGCCAAAGGGCATGACGAGGAACCCATAATGCCCGTATCTTGTCCGAAAAGTAGTCTTCGGTACATCTTGCTCTTTAACTTTTTATTGATAATAACAAAGCCTCAAGTCTATCTTGGAGAACACCGTGGCTCCCTTCAACTGATCAAATAAATCATCTATCATTGGCAAAGGATACTTATTCTTCACAGTTACCTTATTGAGCTGTCTATAGTCGTTACATAACCTCATCAACCCGTCTTTCTTTATGACAAACAACACTGGTACGCCCCACGGTGAATAACTAGGTCTTGCAAAACCTTTATCTGTTAACTCTTGCAGCTTTACTTTCAACTCTTTCAACTTTGTTGGGGCCATCCTATACGGAGCGATCGAGATGGGTGCCGTACCAAGGACCAACTCGATACCATATTTGACTTCTCTAGGTGGAGATAATCCGGACAACTCTTTCTGAAACACATCTATGAACTCACAAACCACTGGTATCGATTCTATCTTCAACTTAGACACTTGAGTATTCAACACGAAAGCAAGATATGCCTCATATCCTTTTTTCAAATATTTCACTGCTGACATTGACAATATCACCATAAGCGATTTATTCAGTTTATTTGGTCCAACTCGAAGAACATTCCCATCTTCACATTTCAACTCAATAACTTTTCTCCTACAGCCACTACAACACTATGAGAAGACAACCAATCCATCCTAAGGATCATATCAAATTCATTAAACGGCAATAACATCAAGTTACGGAAAACAATGACCTCTAATTATCAAAGGAAAATTTCTACAGTTGGTCTTCAAGCACATGTTTACTTAAGGGGTTAGACACTTTTATCACAAATTCTGTGGGCTCTACTAACATGTTCATACGAGGTATCAATTCCATACAAATATAGGAGTGGGTCGACCCCGGGTCAATTAAAGCAACAACAGATATGTCATGGATAGAAAAGGTACCCGTAATCATGTCAGAAGACTTTGCCTCTTCACGGGCACGAATAGCGTAAGTCCTTGCAGGCGCTCTGCCCTCGGACCTCACTACAGCATCTTTAGGTGCACCTCTACTAGAAGCCCAACTTCTAGGGTTCTTTTATGGTCCACCCCTCAATGGAGCACTACTTGCCTTCACTTCTTGCTTTTTCTCTCTCTTCCATTTTAGAACAGTCTCGGATGAAATGGTCCAATGACCTAGATTTGAAACACCCTCTTTCTTTACCTCATCACTGGCCGAAATGGCGTCTACCACATTGCAAACATTTTGGTCTAATAGGCCGAGCACTGTCGACACTCAAAATAGAAGTGGTCTGGGCTCTAGAAGTCGTGTTCTGCCTGTTCTAGTTTCTATTCGATAACCCTACCGAAGCATTCGATCGGGTCATAAACTCTCTTAATCTTTTGGATGAGGACTGATGTGATTTCCCCATCTGTCTCTTCTTTAAATCCCGCAACTCAATAGCCGCTTTCCTTATTTCTTTTACCAGCTTCTCTACCTTGCATGCTCTCTCAACGAGCACTAGAAATTCTCTTATCTCTAAAATACCAAAAAAACTTGGATATCTTCATTGAGGCCATCCTCAAACCTCTTACACATGACGGCTCCTGAGGACACGCACTCCCGCGCATATTTGCTGAGTTTCACAAACTCTCGTTTGTACTCTGTCACTGTCCTGCCTTGCTTTAACTCTAGAAATTCCTTCTTTTTTTGATCATAAACCTTCGGCCAATATACTTTTTTCAGAACTCTTCCTAAAAGAATTCCCAAGTTACCCTCTCTCTCGGTATAATAAACACGAGAGTGCTCCACCATTGGTAAGCCGAGTCTCTTAATAGTGATACTGCACACTTCACACACTCCTCAGGTGTGCATAACAGTTCATCAAAACCTTGATGGTATTCTCTAACCAAAACTCAGTTTTCTTTGGGTCGTAATCTATATTAGCCCGGAATTCCTCAGCCCCTTGTTTCTGAATCTTATCTACCGGAGGCTTCTCTCTCCTAAATATGTCCGTACCTTGCGGAGCTACTGGGGCATATTGAGGAATCGGAAGAGGTGGAGGAGGTGGAGTGTTCGGGTTCGCATGGACGAACTCCGTGTACCAAGCATCCATCATTCGGAGGTAGGCTTCTCTAGCCCCACCGCCTTGGCCCATAGATACGGGCTTACTTTCAACTGGCGCGGTCCTTTCAGCGGGAGTCGGCGTATTACTCTCCACATCATCTACCGTGGCTCTATCAGGATCCATTTACTATATAAAAAAACATAGTTTATAATCGTTAAAAATCGTCACACTATCAGTATACAGATACTCATGTTAGGTTAGTCCTAGAACCGACTAAACCATAGCTCTGATACCACTAAATGTAACACCCTATACCCGTATCCTACGCCGAGACGGAATACGAGACGTTACCTAACTTAAACTCGTACTTACGACCAACTTCGAGTCTCCATGACTTGGACAAGTTTAAAACTTTCTCAAACGTATCAATACGTTCTTAACATGGGCCTACGAGGCCCAAAACACACATAGAAAATCATTCGGAACCAATTCGAGTTCTTTAATCAACTTTAGAAGAATGACACTTGACACAGGGGCACATGCCCGTGTGGACAATTCAACATGGTCATGTTGATGGCACGTGTGGCTCACACGACCTAAGTAATATAGGGACACGTCTGTGTCCACCACTCGTGTGGAATTTATTTTAAATGCACACCTACAGGAGTTTTCATATAGCCTGGCACATGCTCGTGTGCCTAGCCCGTATCCTTCACACGGTCATGATACGCCTGTGTCCTAGCTCGTGTGCAAAAACATGGACATTCTGTTTCTAACGTTAGAAACCCTAAAATGTCACACGCCCATGTGCTAGGCCGTGTCCTTCACACGACTGAGACACATGGCGGTGTCTTTGCCCGTATGTTTATTATCATGCATACTGACTTAAAATTTTTACGTGTAGGGGACACACGGCCGGACCACACACCCATGGGGCTAGCCGTATGTCACACATGGCCTAGACATAAGCCCGTGTGTCTACCTGTGTGGACAAAATTAGGCTATTTACCAAGCCTCTTTACCACCCTTACTTACATAATCTACACAAAAACAACCAAAACTAGTGAAGACTACTTCATGCAATAAAATTAGCTACAATAGACAACATTTCGTTTGTGCATTTTACTCATCCATGTAATAAAATCAGCTACAATAGACAACATTTCGTTTGTGCATTTTACTCATCCATGAACATAACACCATTTGCATATATCAAAATGAATGTTAGCCATCATTCAAGGCTGAATACAAAGTGAGATATTTATCCCAAGCCAATACATTTGGCCAAATTACAAACACACAAAACACAAGTCTAATCCTCCATACATGCCATATTCAAAAATATAAATAAAACTATACCGAATGCTTCGATTGATAGTGCGATCGATATCTCTGACTTCCTTTGATCCTTGAGCTAACTAGGCGGCACTATAAGATAAAGAAAAGAGATGGAGTAAGCATAAAGCTTAGTAAGTTGCACATAAATAAATATACGACACAACTTTACCATTCATCAACAAGCTCATAGTACATAAGTGGGCATAAGTAAAACTTACCCATCAATATTCCATACTCTTCATATAGTATATATTGAACTCACAATTCAAACATACCCAATAGGTACCTGTATCACTCACAACTCGGTCATACTTTCCTCAATAACTAGAAATCGTAACTTTCACCGTTGAACCATTTGGAATTCTATCAGATATTCATAAGCCTCATGCATAGGGTAAGGTGTCGATGCCATGTCCCAGACATGGTCTTACACTGACTATCATCTCATAGTCGACGCATGTCCTAGATATGTCTTACACTGACTTACATCTCAAGGCCGATGCATGTCCCAGACATCTCTTACATTAGCACTCGTCTCAATGCCGATGCATGTCCCAGACATATCTTACACTAGCTCATACAAGTGACCCGATCATCACGGTATGAATATCTGATTTCTTTCATAGGTTCAAACGGGAACTCTACTATCTCTATTATCATCATACTTTCTCATTTCCACAATCAAACAATTCATACTATAATAATTCAATACAATTCAACACATCCATTAGCAAAATAGTTGTATTATTTACATACAACTTACCTTGGATTACAAAATGTGGCAACTAGTCAATTTAGTCGATTTGCTTGGGTTTTCCCCCGTCTAGGTTCAGACTCGGTATTTCTTGATTTATTAAGGCTTAAAGTTGCTAAAATTTTAATCTCTTAAACCCTATTCTTTGGTAAAAATTTCGGTGGAAGAAGAAGATGAAAAGGGATGATATCATCCTTCTTTTATCTATTTGTATTTTAGTTAAAATAAGCTACCTAACCCACGAAATTTTAAAATTTTGTCTCCTCTTTGACTCTATGGTTAGCTATGCTCCTTTAAAAGGGTCTAGTTGCCCTTTAAAATCCCTCAATTTTGATTCTATAATAAAATAATACCTTTAGCTATCAATTTAGGAATTTTGCACTTTATTGATTTAGTCCTTTTTTGCAATTGAGCTCACAAATGTTAAAATTAGCTCACCAAAATTTTCATGCACTAATATAAGCATGCTATGACTTTATATCAATAATAAAATAATTTCTCTAACTTCAGATTTGTGGTCCCAAGACCATTATTTCGACTAGCCCCAATATAGGGCTGTTACACGCGAGACCTAGTTATTCACCGTGGGGTGCACCAGTTTTATTTGTGAAAAAGAAAGATGGTTCGATGAGGCTATGTATCGATTACCGACAACTCCACAAGGTGACGATAAAGAATAAGTATCCATTACCGAGGATAGATGATTTATTTGATCAACTGAAGGGAGCCACAGTATTTTCCAAGATAGATTTGAGGTTCAATTATTATAAGTTAAGAGTTAAGGACTCGGACGTGCCGAAGACCGCATTTCGGATAAGGTATGGTCACTATGAATTTTTAATTATGCCTTTTGGTTTAACGAATACTCCTATAGTTTTCATGGATTTAATAAATCGAATTTTTTGACCTTATTTAGATAAACTTGTTATGGTGTTTATCAATGATATCCTGATTTATTCTCGTGACGAATCTGAACACGCCGATTGTTTGAGAACTGTTTTGCAAACTTTGAGAGATAAGTAGTTGTATGTGATGTGATCGTCTCGTGATAAGTTTTATTTTTATGATTGATCGTACTTGAAAACTAACTATTATCACGATGAAGGCAAGCGCACCTATCGAACAGAGTATAGTTTATAGCAAGACCGGAATGTCGAACCAACAGGAACTAAAAGTACTAGTATTAACCTTCTTTTTATTATCTAGCCTAAAAATAAGGGGATTTGTTTTATATAAACTAATTAACTAAACTAAGAATGCACAGAAAGTAAATTGGGGAAATACTTTTAGGAAAACTGATTGATTTAGGCAATACCGAAGGGAAAAATCCACCTAGACTTCACTTGTTATTTGACTCTGAATTAGACGATTTATTCATTTGACTTGATCCGTAGAAATCCCTAATTTATATTATTATCTCTCTCGAGACTAACAACGTCTAACCCTAGGTTGATTAATTGAAATCTCTTTTTAATTAAAACCCCTAGTGTTGTATTAACTCAATCTATGGATTCCCTTATTAGGTTTGGCCCTAATCCGACAGATTTATGTTGCCCTATGTTTGGGGGTGTAATCAACTCTACTTAATTATGCTAGATCTACTCTTAGACAGGGACTTTTGCTCCTTTGAATAAGCACATCAATACTTGAATCAATAACCTAGAATATTAAAGCAAGAATTAAGAACACATAATAAAGATCAAATCAAATATTTATCATATAATTCAGAAAATAATAACAAGATTCATCTTAGATTTCATTCCCCTTAGGTATTTAAGGGATTTAGTTTATAAGTGTAAAAGAAAAATATCAAAAGAATAATGATAACAAAACATAAAGAAACCCAAAATTCCCGAAGGAAAGTGAAGGAAGATCTTCAGTCTTGAAGGAGAATCCGGCTTCTGAGATGGATTAATAGGCTTTCTTCGAGTAGTTCCTTGCCTCCTACTCTGTGTGTCCCTTAAGTGCTTTCTCTAGGGTGTTTATATAGGCTTTAGAATGCTTCCAAACCTTTAAGAGTGCCCTTTTCCGAATAGAACTAAACTTGGGCTCGATAGGGACATGCCTGTGTGTAAGTGCTTCAAACCGTGTTAGATTCTGTTGAATAGACACGAGTGTGTGGTCTACCCGTGTAAGGAAGTCTAGGCCGTGCTAGAGTCTGCTAAAACTACACGGGCGTATGGTCTACCCGTGTAAGGAAGTCCAGGCCGTGTTGATTTCCTACGTTGACCAATTTTCTCTGTTTTTGGCCCGTTTCTTGCTCTTTTTACCCTCCTATGCTCACCTAAGTATAAAACATGAAATTAAAGGATTAGGAGCATCAAATTCCATAAATCTAATGCTAATTCATCCAAATATATGCTAAGCATGGGATAAAAATATGTATAAATTATGACTTATCAAATACCCCCACACTTAACCGTTTGCTTGTCCTCAAGCAAAATCCTCAATTCACAATTAAGAATTCATTTTTCTCAACTTATAATTCCTATCAATAATATCTCAAAATAAACTATAAGTAATCATACATTGAAAATTCAACTAGAAGAACATCAAAGTTTCAAACATTCCAAGTTGAGCATTTTATCACGAAAACATAGGTGTCTCCCCTCATCTAAGTAATCACCTTTGATTCAGAGCATCACAAAATTCAACATCCTCACTAAAGATTCACTCAAATCACTGAGGTGTTTAAGGATAACAAATTAAGCACTCATCAATCAATATGAAAGGTTATTACCATAGGCTTGTGTGAAAATCAAATCTCCACCACTATATATTGAGATGGTACATCAGTCAACAACTCTTTAGAGGGTTGTAACGTGGCTTTGGTTAGGGGGTATGGTCACAAGCTGAAAAAGAAGGTTAGAATAGAGATTGAATTGAAAAATTACCTAACTAGAAAAAAATAGTATAACTAACAAATTACATTCCTAATTAGATGATTCTAAAATTGAGCTTTTCTTCATGGATAACATCGTTTTAATCCAAGCGTTACATAAATTCTTAAATTTTTTTTAAGATCAAATCAAATAACATAGATCTTTGCTAACTATCACAAAAAAGAAAAATATAGGTAAGCAATTAATTCAGATCAAATCTCGACAAAAATAAGGGTTTAATTAAATGAGGGGATTACAACAATAATGAGTTATGGGTTAATATTGAGGGTAAATCAATGAATGGGTTGTTAGGCTCAAGGGGGTTCACTAAGGGTTAATTATGAATGTAGGCTTTTATGGAATTAGTGGGTTAAACCTAAGTGCCTTTATCATCTCGACATATCAAATCAAATGGTGTGGTCTTGACATGCATAATCGACATAAGTTCTAGAATAACAAATCAATATTGACGCACTCAAAGCAACAATAAAAATGAGCATGAAAGAAATAATATATGCTCTAAAGGCTCAAGATCTCACAAACATTATGGCTCTTTGATGTTAAACTTGTGAATTTCAACTCAAGATAATACCTAAACTTAGAGAAACAACCTAAAAGTTTTTTATTCTCAAAAATCAACTTATCATGCTTGATTCTCTAATTCCTTAAAGTTTAAACAATCAATGCATAAATGCCTATGTTTTAATTCAAGACATATCAATAAAAATCATAAATTAATCAAAATTCATTCTAGTAGTGATATAAGTGAGTCACGTGAGAATAAAACAAAATTCAGGGATTTTTCTAATAATGATATAAATAACCCCCTACACTTAAGATGTACATTGTCCTCAATGTACATTGTCCTCAATGTACAAAGATAGATTTACTAAAAAATATAGATATAAGATCATAAGATAGGGAGAGAAGTGAAACTTCCTGAATGTTAAATGGATTCTTTGAATTGGATTCATGGAGAGTAGTCAGTTAAGGCAAGTAGGAGATTGGAGGAGGATACTTCAGTGGTGGTAGAGGTTCGTTAGTCCACAAGTCTTGCGCCAAAAGAATATTATATCTGGTGGTAGTTATGGTCGTGGTCGAGCAGGACGTGGTAGTCGTGGAGAACCTTTTCCAATGGAGTTGCAAATTCCTAAGTAATAGTAAGCTTTGGAAATCTTCATAACTGCGATAGAATCATTAACTCTTTAGGAAATATGAAGTAACATGATTACTCGCAAAGAAATGGCCAAAAATATAAATTACTTGATATAAATTATAAAACCTAAAGATGAAGTAAAAATAGTATTAAAGAGAAATAAAATAAAATAAAAAGTACGTTCAAAACAAATAAAGATAAAAGTAAAAACATAGAAATAATAAATAAAAGTCTTCAAAAATCTTCATCGCCAGATGGTTCGCGAGATTAGGGTGGCGATGAAATGTGAAGATGCTGACAAATTTGATGTAAGGTTGTATCAATGTGATCAAAAAGCTAAAAACATTGCTGCTTGAATCGAGTAAGATGCTCAGAAATGTTAGAAAGTGAAGCTGTCGCATGAACTGGGCGATGAATAGGTGGTGGCTGAGATGGTGGATCCTCGTGAGGTAGAGGGACATCATCAGTAATGTCCTCTAGGTCCTTGAACGATGCGGTATTGGGGAGGATCAACTCTGCGTCGTTTCTCATCATCCTCATATAAAGCATACTCAAGATGCCCTATGGGGACATCTAACCGATGAGGGTGAAGGAGGATGATTGAGCCACCGTGTTGAGGAGACCAAAGTATCGCACCAAGCGAGTCAAATAAGGGCCAATGGAAATGACTCCCTTCTTATGCCGCTTCGTCTGATGGCGAATGGCGAGGGCGATGAAATAAGCAAGGTTGAAGACGTGCCCATGTGCCATGCTCCATAAAAAGTAGGCGTCATGAGTGTTGACAATACCGGTACTCTCTCGTCACCCTGTCAAGGTGTGGGGTAGGAGGGCATGTAAGTATCTCAGCGATGGGGCGAGAGCCGATACCTTGGAGCGGCTAGGATCATACGTGGCTGAGGTAGGGACTAGAGCCTTCTAGTAGTTTAAAGAAGAGTAGTGGGTGTGGCGATGGAGGCTGTCAAAGTCTTCATCATCTATGAACTCTTTCGTATATAGGCCTAGTGCGACTCCGAACTCAGGTACGCTCAATTGGCGAACTAAACCGCTGAGACGAAACTTGACTATTCTGGGATCATCAAACTCTATCATAACTACTTGAAGATTGAAGGTTGAACAAAGTTCAAGTGTGAGCTCGAGGTACGTCAGCTCGACGATCTTGAAGAAAAGGCTCTACGGGTCGGTAGTCAGGAGGGCCCAGACAGCGTCAGCGAGTTGGATCTGCTCTAGCGCAGCCTAATCAATGCAACGACCCACACCTAGGGGTTAGGCTTGTAGTTTCTGAAATAGTTCCTCTTGGGGTCCCGGTGGAAATTGGAGGAATGGGTGTCTGATTTTGGTGGTAGGACCCGAGAAGGATGCTGCTCCTTTTCGCTTCTTTGAGGTAGGGACGATGGTTTTCTTACCACATGGATGTGACATGGTATACCTGCAAGAAGAAAAGATTAAATCAACAATAATTCCCACATCTTTAAGTAAAATCTGAGTAATCCAAAAATAATGACTTGCTAGGACAGACATTTAAGCATGCTAAAAACGTGGTGATATTGCATATGAATCAACGGGTTAAGTTAAAGATGGACATAGTGCTAAGGTTAAACCAAGTGAATGCAAAAAGATCAATCAAGTGATAGTGGATAATACTATTAGTAATCTTAATCATAGGGGCAAATCAAGCAAGAGTAAAGATTAATGAGAACACAACTACGTAAGTAAATCTTTATCATTAGGGAAAAATGGAAATTATTAAACATGGATAAGGGTTAGTACACATGCAAATTATTAACAATAGAGAGCATAACAAGAATAAGTTAAGAAATTAGTAAAAGAAATAAAAGTAATGGGGTGGAAGGGAAACAAACAACTAATAAACAATGGTGGTGCTTGCAGATGGAGGGGTGTAGCGTGCGGCGGTGGTGCTAGTGCGACGACCATAGGTGTGGCCAGTGAGGCCGTGTGATTCGCAGCAAGGGCGCGCAAGGGTGAAAAGAGGGAAATGAGAGGAAAGAGAAGGGAGAGAATGGAAGAAGAAGGGAGAGTTAGGGGTGGCCGGTCAGTGGGGGAAGATTTCGACGGCTAGGGTTAGGGTTTTTGGGGAAGGGGATGATGAATAGTGGGGGTTTATATAGATTTTGGGGCACACAGTCGTGGGGCACGCCCTTGTGTAGTTATTTCGGCCTGTGTATTTCATGATTTTCAAATTTAGGCGTGTCTGAAATTCGACTGACGCCCGTGTTCTTTGGGCATGTTGGTGCTCACGGCCGTGTCGCACGACCGTATTCTACTTCGTTCGCTTCTCCCACGCCCGTGTATATGTGCGCACTCCCATGTTATTTTGACAGTTTCGACCACGGGTGGTGGGCACGGGCGTGTAGCACACCGGTGTTAATTTTTCAATTTCAACCACGGCTTATAGACACGGGCGTGTCGCACGTCCATGTTGATTTGACAAAATTGCCCACGGCCATGTCGCACGACCGCGGTAATATGTCGAATCCCGTGTTGGGGAAAAATTTTGCTCTGTTTTCACATAGCCGTATCGCATGTCCGTGTCCTCTCCCATGGTATAGGCATGGCCTAAGGCAGGCCCATGTACCTGGCCTTGTGGATTTGGAAAACCTATGTTCAAGGACTCAGTTAATGATTTAAATGTTAAAAAATAAAAATTCAAAGAAATCAACACTGTTAGTGCTAGGGTTACCTCTCGAGAAGCTCTTATTTATAGTCTAAGATAGACTTACCTCAATTTCGTGTGATTACGGTGGATTGAAGAGTTGAAACTCCTCACTTCTGCTATCAATTTTATCAAAATATAGTCTAAGTCGAGTATTATTTACCTTAAAACTTTCGAATACAGTATGTGTTACCTCGACTGTACTATGTGGGAAGATGTTCATTACCGTGAAGGGAGTCGCTCTGTCCGTATTGTGCTCTAGAGTAGCAATTCGGGGGTCATTTTCATCTAACAATACTTTGTCTCCAACTTTAATTTGCTTTGTTTCATCCCTATGTTCATTGTGGTGTCGCTTCGATTTTTCATGTGCTTTTGGTTTCTTCTTGACAGGTGTTCGCCATTCATCTAGTTCATCGACCTGAAGTCTTTATTCTTCATAGATTGGTCCTATGTTGTTACTTGAACATGGCTCATGTATGCTCCTCAAACGTGTTTCCTGCAAAGAAGGTTGCACCACATGATTAGTATTAGTAGCATGATTTATACAACCACCCTCAATATTCGATGTGTTATTAAAATTACGAGGTTGAAGAGTGGTTCTAGCAGTTGCTAAAAAGGGTCATCCTAAAATCAAAGGTATGTTACTATCCTCTTCCAATCTAGAACAACAAAGTCTACAAGGTATATAAATTTATCGATTTTAACAAGAACATCTTCAATGATACCCCTAGGAAATCTAATGGTTTTATCAGCCAATTGAATGCTCATCCTAGTTTGTTTGGGTTTCCTAAGACCTAGCTGTTTAAACATTTTATAGGGCATAACATTAATGCTCGCCCCTAAATCAGCCAATGCATTATTCATGTTCAAACTACCAATTAAGCAAGGAATTGTAAAACTCCCTGGATCTTTCAAGTTGTTGGGTAGCTTATTCTGAAGAAGGTTGAGCAAACTACATTCAACTCTACATGCAATGCCTCATCCAACTTCTGTTTATTTGCTAAAAGCTCCTTTAAAAATTTAACTGCGTTTGGCATCTGCGAAAGAGCTTCAATAAATGGTAAGTTAGTGTGTAATTTCTTTAATAGTTTAAGGAATTTACCAAATTGTTCGTCCGTGTCGTCTATCTTTGTCACATTGGGGTATGGCACAAAAGGTTTGTACTCTCTACTTATCGATTTTGCTCATTGTGGTCCACCTTACCTTTAACTTTACTTACCATAATTCCTTGCCTCGGTTCTGGTTCAGGTTTGACTAACCCTTCCTTATCTCGAATGGTAATCATATTGAGCTGTTCCCTTGGGTTAGATTCAGTATTACTCGGCAAGCTACCTTGTGGTCGTTCAAAAATTAGTTTGGCAAGTTGGCCTATCTGAGTTTCGAGCCCTTGGATTGACGCTTGTTGATTCTTAAGTGCTATCTCAGTATTTTGAAAACGAGTTTCTGACACAGAGATAAATTTCGTTTTCATCTTCTCAAGGTTCGGTTTCTTTTCCTGCTGGTAAGGTGGTTGTTGAAAGCCTAGGGGATGTTGTGGCTTTTGATTTCCTTAGCCACCCCACGAGAAGTTGGAATGGTTTCTCCAACCTGCATTATAAGTGTTACTGTATGGGTTATTTTGAGGTCTAGAATTATTATTACCTATATATTAAACTTGTTCCTCCTCGGTGCTAGGGTTGAAAGATTGATATTCTGTGTGCACTCCTCCTCTATTTGCATCGCACCTCATCACTGGATGTACCTGAGTAGAACCATATAAACCATCAATCTTTTTATTTAAAAGTTCTACCTGGTTAGATAGCATAGTAACCGCGTCGAGGTTGAAAACACCAGCTGCTTTTGTTTGCTTTGTTCTCATGACTTGCCACTAATAGTTATTCAATGGCATCTCTTCAATAAATTCATAAGCCTCTTTAGGTGTTTTGTTGTTTAAAGTTCCACTGACGGCTGCGTCAACGAGTTGTCTTGTTGAGGGGTTCACACCGTTGTAAAAAGTTTGAACCTGTAACCATAAAGGTAACCCATGGTGAGGGCACCTTCTCAATAGATCCTTGTATTTCTCCCATGCATCATAGAGTGTTTCTAGATCCATCTGCATAAAAGAAGAGATATCATTCCTCAACTTAGCCATTTTAGCCGGTGGAAAATATTTAAGTAAGAATTTTTCGGTCATTTGTTCCCAAGTAGTGATTGACCCTCGTGGTAATGAGTTCAACCACTGTTTAGCTTTGTTCCCAAGGAAAAGGGAAACAACTGAAGGCGAATGGCATCGTCAGAAACGCCATTGATCTTAAGAGTGTCGCAAAACTAAACAAACTGTTGTATCATTTGAATTATGTTAGGTTTCAGTTCAAAATTACTTGTAGCAATAGCAGGTTTAACTATACTCAATTCGGCTCCTGTTAAAGTAGGTTTAGCATAATCATACATAGTACAAGGAGCAGGATTCTGATTTATTGGATCTGCAGCAACCACAGGATGAAGCTGATTATTTTGATTTTCAGCCATCTCCTCGATTGTATTATGGATATCTTCCTCTTGTCCTTCCTCTATGTTTCTTAGGTTTCGCCTTATTTCTCTTCAGTTTCTGCGAACTGTGCTTTCAATCTCACTGTCAAAAAGTAATGGTCCTGATGGGTTTCTTCTAGTCATAAACTATAAAAACCTGTTAGAAGAAAACAAAAAAAAAATTATTAAAATTAACAAAACTAAAATAAAATTTAAATTGCAATAAAATAAATGGCTAAAGTAGTAAAAATTAAGAGTTCCTAATATTTTAGTTCCCCGTTAACGGCTCCAAAAACTTGATGTGATCGTCTCATGATAAGTTTTATATTTATGATTGATCGTACTTGAAAACTAACTATTATCACGATGAAGGCAAGCGTACCTATCAAACAGTAGTATAGCTTATAGCAAGACTGGAATGTCAAACCCACAGGAACTAAAAGTACTAGTATTAACATTCTTTTTATTATCTAGCTAAAAATAAGGGGATTTGTTTTATATAAACTAATTAACTAAACTAAGAATGCACAGAAAGTAAATTGGGGAAATACTTTTGGGAAAACTGATTGATTTAGACAATACCCAAGGGAAAAATCCACCTAGACTTCACTTGTTATTTGACTTTGAATTAGACGATTTATTCATTTGACTTGATCTGTAGAAATCCCTAATTTATATTATTATCTCTCTCGAGACTAATAGCATGTAACCCTAGGTTGATTAATTGAAATCTCTTTTTAATTAAAACCCCTAGTGTTTCATTAACTCGATCTATGGATTCCCTTATTAGGTTTGACCCTAATCCAGTAGATTTATGTCGCCCTATGTCTTGAGGTGCAATCAACTCCGCTTAATTATGCTAGATCTACTCTTAGACAGGGACTTTTGCTCCTCTGAATAAGCACATCAATACTTGAATCAATATCTTGGAATATTAAAGCAAGAATTAAGAACACATAATTAAGATCAAATCAAATATTTATCATATAATTCAGAAAGTAATAATAAGATCTGTTTTAGGTTTTATTCCCCTTAGGTATTTAGGGGATTTAGTTCATAAGTGTAAAAGAAAACATCTCAAAAGAATAATGATAACAAAACATAAAGAAACCCAAAAATCCCGAAAGAAAGTGAAGGGAGATCTTCAGTCTTGAAGGAGAATCTGGCTTCTGAGATGGATCAATCGGCTTTCTTCGAGTAGTTCCTTGCCTCCTACTCCGCGTGTCCCTTAAGCACTTTCTCTAAGATGTTTAAATAGGCTTTATAATGCTTCCAAACCCTCAAGAGTGTCCTTTTTCGAATAGAACTAAACTTGGGCTCGACAGGAACACGCCCGTGTGTAAGTGCTTCAAACCATGTTAGATTCTGTTGAATAGACACGGGTGTGTGGTCTACCCGTGTAAGGAAGTCTAGGCCATGTTAGAGTCTGCTAAAACTACGTGTGGTCTACCCGTGTAAGGAAGTCCAGGCCGTATTGATTTCCTACGTTGACCAATTTTCTCCGTTTTTGGCCCGTTTCTCGCTATTTTTACTCTCCTATGCTCACCTAAGTATAAAACATGAAATTAAAGGATTAAGAGCATCAAATTCCATAAACCTAATGATAATTCATCCAAATATGTGCTAAGTATGGAATAAAAATATGTATAAATTATGACTTATCAGTATGCTAAGTTTAGAAAAAGTGAGTTTTGGCTTAAAGAAGTTGGATTTTTTGGGCATATTATATCAGGTGATGGGATCCAAGTTGATCCGAGTAAGATTTCAACCATTGTTGATTGGAAACCTCCAAGGAATGTATCTGAGGTTAGAAGCTTTTTGGGCTTGGCTAGCTATTCTCGAAGGTTCATTAAAGAATTTTCTATGATTGCCTCTCCGAAGACAAAATTTTTGCAAAAAGTTATCAAGTTTGAATGGTCAGCAAAGTGCCAATAGGGTTTTGAGAAATTAAAAGCATTGTTAACTGATGCTTCAGTATTCGTGCAACCTGAGATGAGAAAAGAATTTTTGGTTTATAGTGATGCATTCTTAAATGGATTGGGTTGTGTACTTATCCAAGAAGGCAAAGTGATAGCCTATGCTTCGGGGCAATTGAAACCACATGAAAAAAATTACCTGACACATGATTTGGAGCTAGCCGCCATTATGTTCGCGCTAAAGATTTGAAGATGATAAACGCCAAATTATGCATAGTTTTACCCCAAATACTTAGCATATTTATGGATGTTTACTACTAGATTTAAGGATTTTGGTGCTCTTAATCCGGTTATTTCATGTTTTGTACTCAGGAGAGCACCAAGAGTCAAAAGGAGCCAAAAATGAGCTAAAAAGGGACAAAACAGACCAAATCGAGAAGATCACACAGCCTAAGCCTTGCCACATGAGCTGCTCACACGCCCGTGTCCTTCGAGGGTGTCGACCAAGGCTCCGCAATTCACACGGCCTAGCCATTGACCCACACTGCCGTGTGCAATTTAACGGATCAAACACGGCCTGTCAAACACGTCACACGGCCGTGGCACACGGGCATGTCCTTTTTTTAAAGAGTTGTATTTTACACAGAAAAGGGTACTTAGGGAGGAAGAAAACCAATCCAAAGCCTATATAAATACCTTAAGTATGACCTAGAAAGGGGGCCTTTTCCAACACTTTTCTGGTATATAGAACCACACGCCAGGAATTACTTGAAGGAAGCCAGACGACTCATCCCAAAAGCCGGAGCTACTCCAAGACTGAAGATCTCTCTCAGAATTCCTTCAGGGGTTTTAGAGTTTTCTTCATGTTTTGTTATTTTTATACTTTTGAGATGTACTCTTATTTTATTATGAACTAAACCCCTTAGATACCTAAGGGGGATAAAACCTATGATGGATCTTGTTATTATTATCTGAACTGTATGATAAATACTTGATTTGTTCTTAATGCTTGAGTTAATATTCCGGGTATTAATTCATGATTTGATGTGCTTATGCAGAGGAGGAATAGACCCTGCCTAAGATTAGATTTGGCATAATTAAGCGGAGTTGATCGAACGCCTAGAAATAGGGTTACGAGATTTTGCCGGACTAGGGTGAAACCTAATATGGGAGTCCATAGAGTGATTTACTGCTTCTTTAGGGGTTTAATTAAGAAAGAAATTTCAATTAATTCAACTGAGGGTTAGACGTTATTAGTCTCAAAAAGGATAATAGCATATGTTAGGGAATCTCACGGATCAAGCCAATTGAATAAATCGTCTAGTTCAGAGTCAGATAACAAGTGAAATCTAGGTGGATTCCTCCTTGGGTGTCGTCTTTATCAATTGCTTTTCTTCAAGTCTTTTTCCAAATTTTCTCTTTGTTTCAATTAAATTAGTTAATTAGTTTAGATAATTAGTTTAATAAACAAACCCTTTTATTCTTAGGTTAGATAATAAAAAGATAGTTATTACTACTACTTTTGGGTCCCTTGGGTACGATATCCCAGTCTTGCCATTACTATACAATTGTTCGATAGGTGCGCTTGCCTTTTCATTGTGATAATAGTTAGTCTAGGTTTGATCTTCATTATAAATATTTATTACTTGTTACGAATCACGTGATCAAGTTTTTGGCACCGTTGCCGGGGATTCAAAATATTAGGAACGCTAAATTTTTATTACTTTAGCCATTTATTTTTCTTACAATTTAATTTTAGTTTATTATTATTATTATTTATTAATTTACTTATTTTTTTCTCTTGGAAGGTTTTTATAGTTTATGACTAGAAGAAACCTGTCAGGACTATTACCTTTTTACGAAGAAATCGATCGCACTGTTCGTACAAATCAAAAAGAAATAAGGTGTAGCTTACGATACACGGAGAACGAGCGAGAAGACGATACTCAACCTCCAACCGACGAGATGGCTGAAAACCAAGGCAATCAGCTACCTCCTGCAATTGCGACTAATCAAAATCCTGCTCCACATACTGTGTATGATTATGCTAAACCTTCTTTAACAAGAATTGAATCTAGCATGGTTAGACCTGCTGTAGCTGTAAATACTTTTGAATTAAAACCTAACACTATTCAGATGATATAGCAGTTTGTTCAGTTTGATGGTTTGTAGGATGAAGATCCCAACGCTCATTTAGTGAACTTTCTGGAATTTTACGATACATTTAAAATTAATGGCATTTCTGATGATGCCATACGTCTTCAGTTGTTTCCCTTTTCACTGAGAAACAAAGCTAAACAGTGGTTGAACTCGTTACCACGAGGGTCTATCACTACTTGGGAACAAATGACAGAGAAATTTTTACTGAAATATTTTCCACCGGCTAAAATAGCTAAATTACGCAATGATATCTCTTCTTTTGTGCAGATGGATTTAGAAACACTTTACGATGCATGGGAGAGATACAAGGACTTACTGAGAAGGTGCCCTCACCATGGGTTACCGCTTTGGCTTCAAGTACAAACATTCCACAATGGCCTGAATCCCTCGACTCGGCAAATGGATGACTTAGCTGCTGGTGGAACCATCAACAATAAAACACCAGAAGATGCCTATGAATTTATAGAGGAGATGTTATTGAATAATTATCAGTGGCAAGTTATGAGGGCAAAGCCAACGAAAACAGATGGCGTTTATAACATCGATTCAGTCACCATGCTCTCTAATCAAGTAGAACTTCTCAATAAAAAGATTGACGATTTACTTGGTTCTACGCAGGTACATCCAGTAATGAGGTGTGACTCAAGTGGCGGAGGTGTGCATACAGAATACCAATCCTTCAATCCTACAACTGAAGAAGAACAAGTCAACTATATGGGTAACAATAACTTTCGATCTCAAAATAACCCATACAATAATACTTATAATGCAGGTTGGAGAAACCACCCAAATTTCTCTTGGGGTGGTCAAAGGAATCAAAAGCCACAAAATCCTCAGGGTTTTCAACAGCCACCTTATCAACAAGAGAAGAAACCAAACCTTGAAGAGATGCTTTCTAAATTCATCTCGGTGTCAGAAACCTGTTTCCAAAATACCGAGACAGTACTTAAGAATCAACAAGCATCAATACAAGGACTCGAAACTCAGATAGGCCAGCTATCCAAACTAATTTTCGAACGACCACAAGGTAGCTTACCAAGTAATACTGAACCTAATCCGAGGGAACAGCTCAATGCAAATAGTACTCAAAATAATGAAGGATTCATTGCACTGGAGCTAGAATTACAACAAGACAACGTGATGAACAAAGGTCGAGAACAGGTAAATGATAATGATCCTAAACAAGTAAGTACAAATCATGAACCTCGTGTGCCATATCCTAAAGCGGACGAAAGACAAAACAAAAGAACAATTTGTTAAGTTTGTCAAACTCTTAAAGAAATTACATATTAACGTACCCTTTATTGAAATTCTGTTGTAAATGCCCAACTCAGCAAAATTCTTAAAGGAACTTTTGAGCAATAAAAGAAAATTAGACACTACATCACATGTGGAACTCAATGTAGTCTGCTTAGCTATTCTAAAGAATAAGCTACCTAACAAATTGAAAGATCCAGGGAGTTTTACAATTCCTTACTTAATTGGTAGTTTATCTGTGAATAATGCTTTAGCTGATCTAGGGGCAAGTATAAATGTTATGCCGTGTAAAATGTTTAAATGACTAGGTCTTGATAAACCCAAACAGACTAGGATGAGCATACAATTGGCTGACAAAACAGTTAGATTTCCTAAATGTATTATTGAAGATGTTCTCGTTAAAATTGATAAATTTATTTACCCAGTAGACTTTGTCGTCTTAGATATGGATGAGGATAACGAGGTACCTTTAATTTTAGGACGACCCTTTTTAGCAACTACCAGAACCATTATAATGTAGGCACAGGAGAGCTAACACTTCGTGCAGGAGACGACACAGTAACACTCCAAGCACGCGATTCAGTCAAAACTTCTAAGACTCAAGATAACGCTATGAAACTTGTCGATGATAAAACTAATATCCAATCATCCTTACAGGAACCTCCTCGAACCAAGACAACGGAGACAGTGCACTATTATCAAGTAGCGAAAAAACACACCCATGAGGAGCGAAGGCTTCAAATAGAGGAGCTAGATGAATGGCGAGCACACAAACCGAGAACACATGATAAATTGAAACTACGCCAAAACAAGCCCGATACCTCTCCTAATCAACTTAAGGTTGGCGATAAAGTCTTACTAGATGCCACAGATCCCCACATTGTCACTACCACACCAAATGAGGAAATCCCTCTTACGGTACTTAGTATTTTTCCATTCAGTACGATGGAGGTGAGTCATCCCAAGTTCGGCACTTTTAAGGTAAACAACACCTGATTAAAACCTTATTTTAAGATTGACAACAAGATTGAGGAGTATGAACTCCTCAAACCACCATGATCATTCAACGGAGAGGTAAGTCGAGCTTAGACTATAAATAAGCGCTTCTCGGGAGGCAACCCGAGCACTAACATATTTTGATTTCTTTAATTTTTAATTTCTAACACTTTGAATCATTAACTTAATCTTTGAATTGCAAAGTTTTTCAGCACACACGGCCAGACACACAGGCGTGCCTAAAGCAGTGGTCAAACAGGGGAAGAGACACGGCCGTGTTGAAGTGGGACATGATTTCCCCAAAACACGGGGTGCGATAAATCCCCATGGCCTTACGACATGGCCGTGGGTGAACTTGATAGGAGACCACAGGCGTGGGAATGGAAAACCACGGGCGTGCCAAGGATAAGGCTCGATTCTGTTTCTTTGACACGGGCGTGAGACATGCCCGTATCATTCAGCCGTGTACAATAGTACGCGGGCGTGCTACCATAACACACGGGCATGGGAGAAGCGAATAAAGCTAGGCATGGCCGTGCAACATGGCCGTGTTTGACACACGCCCAAGATACACGGGCATCAGATAGTAGCTGGGCATAACCTAAATTGTAAAATTTGAAAAACACAGGCTCACCCTCAAAGTACACGGGCGTGGCCCTAGGCCGTGTGAACCTCCCCTATATAAGCAAACCACTGTTCATCTTCTTCCCCTTTTCAAAACCCTAGTCGAAATCTACCCTTCCCCATTCCCTAATCCCTATTCCGTCCACCATTCCCCAGATTCTCACTTCCCCAACCCCTAAGCCACCCTTAAATCCATTCCCCTTGCATTAATCCCCACTTTGATTTATTTTATTTTTTTATTTTTATTTTCATTTCAATTTTATTATTTTATTTTGAAAGACATATCTATATTAGTAAATTTTACTTTTTTCATTTTCTGGTATTTCTAACAAGTAATCCCACTACGCTCTCTTCCACACCAACTCTTAATAAGCTCTTCATGATTCTATAGACTTCCAAGCAAAGTTACTAGGAATATTTTACGGAATGAGGATACAAATGGGAAACAATACCTCACGAGTGCCATGTTCAACGACCCAATTTCTTCATGTAGCTAAGAACAATGGCAGCTACTACTTTCCCCAAACACTCCAGCCTCAGAATCAAGCTCCGCATCCATATAACAGGGAGTTTGACCTCCTTTCCTCTTATGATTTTCTTTATTTTGAATAATCTATCTTTGTACATTGAGGGCAATGTACATCTTAAGTGTGTGGGGGGGGTGTAACATCTCGAAATAGGGTCTAAATGGAATAGTGGTTGCGAAACCACAAATCTGAGATAGAAAAATTTATTTCGATTAATTTTTATGATTTACCAACCTATTAGATGCATGTGTTAGAGTATTGATAAGAAATTTTATAGATTGCATGTTTAATTTGCCTATTAGGGCTTATTTGCAGAAGTTGCTGTAACAGCCCGATTTAGGGCCTAAACAGAACGATGGTTTTAGAACCATAAATTCAAAGTCAAAAAATTTATTCCGGTTAAGTTTTAAGGTATATTTATTGATTAAAATATTGTGTAAGAATATCATTAAGTAATTTTACTGATAAAGTGCTTAATTGGACATTTAGGACTAAATTGCAAAAGTTGCAAAATATGTGTTCTAATTCATAAGTACTTGATTGAAATGGGGGTTTAAAGAGGATTTCCTTAAATGGAATTAGACCATTATATTTCGTTTGGACAAAAATGGGCATGAATAGGACAAAATTTTAAAGAAAGGCCTTAAGGGCATTTTAGTCATTTGATAATTAAAAGAAATAAAAAGGGAAAATAAAGCCAAAATTGACTCATCTTTTCATGGAGGCCGAAATTAGCATGGGAGAAGCCATGTCTAGGGTTTTCAAGCTTTCCAAGCTCAATAGTAAGTCCATTCTAGACGATTTTGGAATCCCGGTAACTTGATTAAGCTTATTCTAGCAATCATTTAAGCTAGGGTTCATATTTGGAAAAATACCCATAGGTGAAATGTGATTATTTTGATGTTTTATGGTAGAATATGAACGCTGAAATTATGTTAAACAACTTTTGCTAAGCGGTTTTAAGCAAAAATGAGTAAAACGGCTTAATCGGTAAAAGTTATTATTGTTCATAACTATGTGTTAGAGTGAGAATTTGATGTTGTCATAGAAGGGAAAAATTATCATCATGTCATAAAACATAAGAATAAGGGATGAAGTTTAATTCTCGAGCCTAGGGGAAAAAGTGTAAATATGCAAAAGTTTAGGGGCAAAATTGTAATTTTGCCAAAGTTTGAGTTAAGGACTGTTTTGAATAGTACATTAATTAAATAAGTAAAATAAGATGCTTTAGATCCCGGAAAACGAGATTTGAATCTAGAATGGGAAAAAATCGAAAATCGGGAAAGTTGGTAAAATGGCCGTTTTAGTATCGAGGTAAGTTCATATGTATAATAAGCATTAATTTATGCATGTTTCAATGCAAAGTTGATATATTTACTATGATTGCCGAGTTGTTGAAAGTAAGTACAATTATGATGATTTAAATGTTCAATATTAATTCGACATGGAAATGAGAAAGTATGTAAGTTTGTATGTAAATAATACATTATCTTTATTATGTTTTTGTATTTCAGCATATTTTATATATTGTAGCTGATTTTTGAATCATAATTGACTATTGGAAGTATGGAATCAAGTATTAGAAAGAGAGAGAAATCCCGGTTGAACCTTTTGAAAGATTGGATGATACAGATGGTATGTAGCTAGGTCACATGTATGGTGCTGAGTGCACATTATGTGTACAAGAGAGCTACGAGACATTATGATGTAGCTAGGTCGCATGGGTGATACTACGTGTACACCATGTAGACAAGAGAGCTACGAGATAAACTGGCTAGGTCACATGGATGGTACTAAGTGTTCACCATGTGTACAAGAGAGCCAAAATTATGTGTACAATTGAGCTAGGTCACATGAGTGGTGCTAAGTGAAGGCCACTATATGTACAAGAGAGCTTCGATTTTAAAGGTGGGCTGTGTGCGATACCATTGTGTATCTGTTATTATTCTAAAGCGTTCAACTGGGAAATTGATTAAATGAAATTGTGTATGACTTCGTGATGATAAGTGTAAGTATATACGTATGTAACTTATGAGAAATATGCTCGATATGTGATTGGAAATTGGAAAGATTGTTATGGGAAAGTGATGAATACAATTGAAGTGTGAAAGATCAAAATTGACAATAAAATTGTTTTGGATAGTTGCAGTGACATGAATCTAAAAATTTACCAAAAATAGTAGAAATTGAATCAGAGACTGAATGAGATATCAAATTAGATCTTAATGAGTCTATTTTCACATAACAAAAATAGAGCAAGCAAAGGAATTCTATATTATGAGATATTTAAGTTTTTGAGAGACTGGTTCAGAATGACTACGTGATCCCCTGTTCTGATTTGGAAAAATCATTAAAAATTGTAAAGACATAATTAGGGGATATAATTTATATGCTTGAAATCCTTAATAAGTCTAGTTTCAAATTAAATAAATGAGAACATCCTTTGAATTCTGTACAAGGAGAAAATTGATTCGTAGTGAAGAGTCAGAACAGTTGAGCAGTGAAACAGGGGTAACTTCAATGAATAAACTGTACTAATTGGCTAGACAAAAAATTCTTAAATTTTATGGTACGAATATATGTGAATCTAGTTTCAATGAAAATTAACGGTTTGTAATTTGGAGTTCTGTAGCTCCAGAAATAAATAATTTAGTTTCTGGTACTCTGCTAGACAGCTTATTTTGAACCTATTTATGATTGTAATAGTGAAAGTATGTGTGTTTGTGATGGTAATATTCCGGGAACATATTGTGACTTTGTTTAAAGTATGATAATGTATTGTTTATTAATATTTACATACTTACTTACTAAGCTATAATGCTTACTCCCTTCCTTTCCTTTTACCTATAGTGTCGCAAATGTTAGCTCGAGTTGGAGGTCGCTGGAGGTTAAATCACACTATCAAACTGTTGATCGATATATAAAGGTTTTAAAGTATTTTAAGTCTTTGGCATGTATGGAGACTCATTTTATTGTTATTAAGTTGCTAGGAATTGGTTTAAAATACTGACCTATGTTATTTGAAGGTCTCTATTGTATAAAGTCATATAATGTAGATAGTCTTGATTATGTTATTAATAAAATGATGCAATTTATGAATGTGCATGTTTTCCTATGTGTGTGGTTGAATTAGAGCATGATATGGGCCTTGTAAGCTCTTTTTAAGGGACAACTTGAATGTGTTTGAAAAAGTTTTAAATTAGAGTGAAATTATGAATCGGTTTTTATACGATGATTAGTGATTAAATCTGGTAATGCCTCGTACCCTATTTCGGCGTCGAACACGGGTGAGGGGTGTTATAGGGGGTGAACATGAAACCTAACTTTTTGCATTATTCTCAAATCCCTGAATTTGGTCTTGTGCTTACGTGATTTTCTCATAATCTTGATCGAATGAATTCTGATTGATCTATAATTATTGTTGATATGTCATGAATTAGACCATGAGAATTATGCATGATTATTTGATTATAGGAAATTAGAGAATCGAGCATGATAAGTTGATATTTTGAGAACTAAAATTTTTAGACAATTTTCCTAAATTGAGGTATTATCTTGAAATCTTAAGTATACAGGAATGACATCAAAAACCCAAATTTTTGGTGAGATTTTTGAGCCTTTTGAGCATATAGCTTTCTTTCTTGCTCACTTCTTTTGTGGTTTGAGTGTGTCAACATTGAACTGTTATTCTAGAACTTGCTTCGATTATACATGTCAAAATTACACGTATGATTTGATACACTGAGATGATAAAGACACTTAGGATTTAACCCATTTACTCCATAAAAAGCCTTCCCACATAATTAAACCCTTAGTGAACCCCCTTTGAGCCTACTAACCTTTTTTATTGATTAACCTTCATCATTAACCCATGAACCTATTATTGTTGAAATCCTCTTACTTAATTTACTTTTTTTTTATCGAGATTAAATTTAATACTGTTACCTCACTATGTTCACCATTTTTTATTACTGAATCATGATGTATGATTTCTATATTGTATTGATTTGATTTGTTCTTAAAAAAAAACTCAGTATTATTATTGTAATCCTCAACAAGCTAAAGTTGTCATGAACGCATGTAAAATAGTTCTAGATATTTGTTTGTGGTTTAGTAATTAAGTTTTTGATAGTGGGGTAATATATTGAAATTATCTCGATTCTAACCCTTGTCTCTTCAACTTGCATCCATACCTGTAACCTAAACCCCATTACAACTATGCAAAGACCTTTTGATTAGTGTATCATATTATTTACAAGTGGTGGAGATTTGATTTTCATGCAAGCCTGTGGTAATAACTTTCCATGTTAGACAATCGAGTGCTTAATCTTGAACCTTAAACACTTTGAGTGATTTGAGTGAATCATTAGTGAGTATGTCATCTCTTGTATATTTAGGACTAAAGTTAATTACTTGAATGAAGGAGATTAGCTATAATTTTGTTATCAAAGTATTCGATTTAGATTGTTTGAGGTTTTTAATGCCCCTATAGTTGAATTCTCAATGTATGATTTTCTGTGGAATAACTTGTAACATTATCAGTAATGATTATGTGATTGAGAGGAATGAATTCTAGCAGTAAATGAGAGTTTTTCTTGAGGACAAGCAAATGCTTAAGTGTAGGGGTATTTGATAAACGCCAAACTATACATAGTTTTACCCCAAGTACTTAGCATATTTATGGATGTTTACTACTAGATTTGTGGATTTTGGTGCTCTTAATCCGGTTATTTCATGTTTATTCAGGAGAGCACCAGGAGTCAAAAGGAGCAAAAAATGAGCTAAAAAGGGACAAAATGGACCAAATCGAGAAGATCACACGGCCTAAGCCTTGCCACACGGACTGCTCACACACCCATGTCCTTCGAGGGTGTCGACCAAGGCTCTCACGATTCACACGGCCTGGCCATTGACCCACACGGCCGTGTGCAATTTAACGGATCGAACACGGCTTGTCAAACACGTCACACGGCCGTGGCACACGGGCGTGTCCTTTTTTCAAAGAGTTATATTTTACACAAAAAATGGTGCTTAGGGAGGAAGAAAGCCAATCCAAAGCCTATATAAACACCCTAAGTATGACCTAGAAAGGGGGCCTATTCCAGAACTTTTCTGGAATACAGAACCAGACGCCAGGAATTACTTGAAGGAAGCCGGATGACCCATCCCAAAAGCTGGAGCTACTCTAAGACTGAAGATCTCTCTCAGAATTCCTTCAGGGGTTTTAGAGTTTTCTTCATGTTTTGTTATTTTTATACTTTTGAGATGTACTCTTATTTTATTATGAACTAAACCCCTTAGATACCTAAGGGGGATAAAACCTATAATGGATCTTGTTATTATTATCTGAACTGTATGATAAAAACTTGATTTGTTCTTAATTATGTGTTCTTAATGCTTGGGTTAATATTCCAGGTATTAATTCATGATTTGATGTGCTTATGCAGAGGAGGAATAGACCCTGCCTAAGAGTAGATTTGACATAATTAAGCGGAGTTGATCGAACTCCTAGAAATAGGGTTACGAGATTTTGTCAGATTAGGGTGAAACCTAATATGGGAGTCCATAGAGTGATTTACTACTTCCCTAGGGGTTTTAATTAAGAAAGAAATTTCGATTAATTCAACTGAGGGTTAGACGTTATTAGTCTCGAAAGGGATAATAACATAGGTTAGGGAATCTCACGGATCAAGTCAAGTGAATAAATCGTCTGGTTCAGAGTCAGATAACAAGTGAAATCTAAGTGGATTCCTCCTTGGGTGTCGCCTTTATCAATTGCTTTTCTTCAAGTCTTTTTCCAAATTTTCTCTTTGCTTCAATTAAATTAGTTAATTAGCTTAGATAATTAGTTTAATAAACAAACCCTTTTATTCTTAGGCTAGATAATAAAAAGATAGTTATTACTAGTACTTTTGGGTCCCTTGGGTACGATATCCCGGTCTTGCCATTACTATACTATTGTTTGATAGGTGCGCTTGCCTTTTGTCGTGATAATAGTTAGTCTAGGTTTGATCTTCATTATAAATATTTATTATTTGTTACGAATCACGCGATCAGGAGACATCACTTGCATGGCGAGAAGTGTCAAATATTCACTGATCACAAAAGTCTATAGTACTTAATGACTCAAAAAGATTTGAATTTACGACAACGGAGGTGGCTAGTGTTGATAAAATATTATGAGTTGGTGATTGACTATCACCCAAGAAAGGCGAACGTGGTCGACGATGCCTTGAGTAAGAAATCTTTATTTGCTTTGAGAGTCATGAATACTCAGTTGACTGTGTCCGATGATGGTTCGATACTAGCAAAGTTGAGAGCCAGACTGACGTTTCTCCAAGAGATCTGTGAAGCTCAGAAAGGTGACAGTGATTTGCAAACCAAAAGAGCTCAATGTGAGTCAGGTGTTGAATCAGATTTTCAGATTGGTTCCGATGGTTGTTTGATGTTCCAGGATAGGGGCTGTGTACCTAGAGATGACGAGCTTATTGAGAAAATTCTTCACGAGGCACATAGTAGTTGTATGTCAATCCATCCGGGTAGTACCAAGATGTATAATGACTTGAAGAGATGGTACTAATGGCTGGGTATGAAAAGAGACATTTCAGAGTTTGTTTCGAAATGCTTAATTTGTCAACAAGTGAAAGCCGAACACCAAGTACCTTTGGGTTTACTTTAACCTGTGATGTTTCCCAATTGGAAATGGGACCGGATTACTATGGATTTTCTGACGGGATTGCCATTAACCCCAAGAAAGAAAGATGTCATTTGGGTTTTAGTTGACCGATTAACGACATTGGCTCATTTTATTCTGTTACGTATCGACTACTCGTTCGATAAGCTAGCCGAGTTGTATGTTTCTGAAATTGTGAGACTTCATAGAGCACCTTTGTCGATTATTTTGGATAGGGATTCGAGATTCACATCACGGTTTTGGAAAAAGCTACAAGAAGGATTAGGTACAAAGTTAAATTTTAGTACCACTTTCCATCCACAAACCAATGGTAAGTTAGAGAGAGTAATACAGATACTGGAAGACATGCTCCGGTGTTGTGTTATTGAATTTATGGGCAGTTGGGAAAAGTATTTACCGTTGGTAGAATTTTCCTACAACAATAGTTTTAAGTCGAGCTTGAAAATGGTGCCTTATGAGGCACTGTATGGACGTAAGTGTCGAACACCATTATATTGGACTGAGCTCAGAGTGAATCAGATTCATGGAGTCGACTTAATCAAAGAAACCGAAAAAAAAGTAAATGTGATTTGAGATTGCTTGAAAGTGACTTCGGATAGACAGAAATCCTATGACGATTTAAACTGAAAAGAAATTGAGTTTCAAGTCGGTGATAAGGTATTTCTAAAAGTGTCCCCGTGGAAGAAAGCTCTCAGATTTGGCAGGAAAGGGAAATTGAGCCCATGTTTCATTGGACCATATAAGGTGACTGAAAGAATAGGACCGGTAGCTTATCGTTGAGCCTTACCATCCGAGTTGGAAAAGATTCATGGTGTGTTCCATGTGTCTATGTTGTGCCGTTACCGTTTTGACCCTTCAAATGTGATTTCACCTACAGAGGTAGAGATACGATCGGATATGACTTATGGTGAGGAACAAGTTAAAATTTTAGCTCGGGAGGTCAAATAGTTAAGAAATAAAAGTATTTCCCTTGCAAAAGTGTTATGGCAACGTCATGGGGTTGAAGAAGACACATGGGAATCTGAGGAAATGATGAGAAGCCAATACCCAAGTCATTTTACCGGAAAGATTTTTGTGGACGAAAAACCCTAAAGGGGGAAAGTTGTAACATCTAGAATTAGGGTATAGTCAAAATAGTGGTTTCAAGACCACAAATCCGAAGCAAAAATAATTATTTGATGATTCTTGTGAGGTCTATGATATGATTGTATGCATGTGTGAAAGTTTCATGAAGAAATTCTATTGATAAAGTGTCCAATTTGATATCTAGGACTAAATTGCAAAAGTTGCAAAATGTGAGTTCTAGAAGCTTTAAGCATGAAATTGCCTTGGATTGTTAATTAGAGGTCCTTAATTATAAATTTTCCCAATTTCTATTTTTATGGACAAAAATGGGTATGCATGGATAAAATTTGAAAGTTTAGTGAAAATAGCATTTTGGTCATTTGGTTAATAAAATAATAAAAAGGGATATATCAAGAAAATTTTTCTCATCTTCTCCATGCCATAGTCGAAATTCTCAAGCTCTCCATAGCTAGGCTTTTTAAAATTTTCAAGCTTGAAAGTAAGTCAATCCTAGCCCCGTTTTTAATGTTCTTTGAATTTTAGAGATTCTTGAAGCATGATTTAACCATTTCTACCCTTTATTTGAACTAGGGTTTATGTTAAAAAAATTTACCCATGTGTGTCATGCATGTATTTTGATGATTTATGGAGGAATATGAAGGATTCGTGTTAGATGAACATCTTTTTCTAAGTGATTTTTCATGAAAACACCTAAAAGGACTTGTTTGTAAAACTTGT